>NC_142355.1:41050161-41206723 GCF_059441175.1 Urocampus carinirostris
ACCCCACAAATTCTCGATGGGGTTCAGGTCAGGGGAATTAGCAGGCCAATCAAGGACAGTGATGCCATGGTCAGTGCACCAGTTACTGGTGGTTTTGGCACTGTGGGCAGGTGCCAGATCATGCTGGAAAATGAAATCCTCATCTCCATAGATCTTTTCAGCAGATGGAAGCATGTAGTGCTCTAAAATCTCTTGGTACACAGTTGCATTTACTCTGGACTTGATGAAACACAGTGGACCAACACCAGCAGCTGACATGACTCCCCAAACCATTGCTGACTGTGGGAACTTCACACTGGATTTCAAGCAACTTGGATTTTGCTCCTCTCCAGCCTTTCTCCAGACTCTTGCGCCTTGACTTCCAAATGAAATGCAAAACTTGCTTTCGTCTGAAAAGAGGACTTTGGACCACTCTGCAACTGTCCAGTGCTTCTTCTCCATAGCCCAAGTCAGACGCTTCTTCCGTTGTCTTGAGTTCAGAAGTGGCTTGACCATGGGAATACGGCTATTGTAGCCCATTTCCCGGACACGTCTGTGAACTGTGGCTTTTGATACCTGGACTCCAGCTTCAGCCCACTGTCTTTGAAGCTCCCCCAAATTCTGGAAGCGGCTCTTCTTCACAATTTTGTTAAGGCTGCGGTCATCTCTCTTGATTGTGCAGCGTTTCCAGCCACATTTTTCCCTTCCAACAGACTTTTTGTGGATATGCTTTGAAACTGCACTCTGTGAACAGCCTGCTCTTTGAGAAATTTCTTTTTGTGTCTTACCCTCCTGATGGAAGGTATCAATGATGGTCCTCTGGACAGCAGTCAGATCAGCAGTCTTCCCCATACTTGTGATTTGGTTTACTGAACCAAGCTGAGTGTTTTTAAGGCTCAGGAAACCTCGCAAGGTGTTTCGAGTTAATTAGATGATTCAGGTGATTAGTTGAATAGCCTACTTGTATACTTTTTCATGATATTCTAATATTTTGAGATAGGATTTTTGAGTTTTCTTAAGCTGTAAGCCAAATTCAGCAATATTAAAATAATAAAAGGCTTGAAATAGTTCAGTTGATGTGTAATGAATCCAGAATGTATGACATTTTTGTTTTTTTAATTGCATTACGGAAAATAAAGAACTTTATCACAATATTCTAATTTTCTGAGACAGTCCAGTATATATTGTATTATGAGTTGCAAAATCAATAGAAAGTAAAGTTGAGGCGTTATGATTAGAATATTTAAAAAAAAAAGCTTCATCTTTTTATGTCATAACATCAAACTTAATATCATAACATCCTCATTCATTGTCTTTTTCTAAATAATTGTCATCTAAGAACCTAAAAATCACATTTAAAAATGTATATATTTTGTGGGCAATAATCTTTTGTTGTCAGTTGTTAATTATCAATTCATATTTTGCTTTTATAGAGGGCCTTACGGGATTCACCTTAGAGGGCCACAAAACAAACAATAAAACAGTTATGCATGCATTTACATATTTAATACATACAGTACGTTATTGAATCATTTAAATTAGTGCGATAAATAGTGCACAAGTATGTGAAATTGCTTTGCTTTTGTATTTTTTTTTGTATTTTTTGTATTTTCTTGTATTCTTTTTTAATCATCTAACGTTAAAAGTCAACTAAACTTTGTTTTTAGAATACTGCACAGTAATAGTTGAATTGACAAGTAGTTACCGTTAAAATACTGCGCTTTCATTTGAGGAAAACAATTTTGCACAAACAGAAAAGCAAGACTGATGCCGTCGCCGTAACCTCCATTTACAGCCGAGAGAGATGCTGTGCAGAGGCCGTAGACTATTTATGGGTTAATCGATACCGTCCCTAGATGACACCATGTCCCTGCTACTTTCTGTCACCATGATGGCTCGCTAATTTTGGAGAGGCTGCTTTCTCACCGGCTCCAAGATGTTTTAATTTGGCTGTAAAAATGCCCATCACTATGGTTACTTCTTGTTCCCTAGGGAGGTCATGATGGGGGCAAGTCCATAGGAGGAAATGTATTCACATAGTTCTCTTTAGAAACCCTACTAACCCCTGACATCCCATTTGGGTTGTAACTTCAAGTTGTTAAAGTGACAGCGACCCAACCATCATGCTCTCAAACTTGGAGAGGGGTTGGGGCAGAAATTCCACTAATTCTTGTCAGACTCTGTTAGTGTATGTGTGCAAGTCAGGTAGAGCAATTACTCGAGTCTGTGTCTAATGAGTTGATGAGGATGTAATGTGCATGCTGTATTATCTTGTTTGTGGCACGTGCAGGATCAAAATTAAGGATTTTCGTCATGTGCATGATTGTGCCAATTATCATATTAGTAATCACAGGGTAGGCAGCACGGCGGCGCAGTGGTTAACGCGTGTGCAGCACAGTTCTAAGGTTGTGGGAACCTCCTGTGTGGGTTCAATCCAGCTACCAGACCTCCTGTGCGGAGTTTGTATGTTCTCCCCGTGCTTGCGTGGGTTTCCTCCGGGCACTCCGGTTTTCTTCCCACATTCAGGTGAATTGGCCGGTCCAAATTGTCCCTAGGTGTGAATGAGCGAGCGAGTTGTCTGTCCCTGTGTGCCCTGCGATTGGCTGGCAACCAGTTCAGGGTGTCCCCTGCCCACTGCCCGATGATTCCTGGGATGGGCTCCAGCCACCCTACTGAGGATAAGCGGTGCAGCTAACGAGATGAGATGAGGTAATCACAGGGTTGGTACGGGTGCTTGGAATCCTTGCAAATACTTGAATTTTAATGTTGTGTTGAATTTTGGTGAAGTGCTTGTCGATGTTTAAAATTCTTGCCCTGTTTCTCACACAAGTTTGAGTAAAAATGACTCAGACACTACCCTGAGGTGAATTAGGTTCGCTTTTGCATTTCTTCTTCCCCTTGAATTACTGCAACTGGCATTATATTGTACAGAATTATCCTATGAAGCATCATCGCCCCGTACAAGTTGCGTCCAAGAGGACAGGTGCATGCTGCACACAAACAGGGCATTATGAAATGTGTATTAGTGCAAAGATTAGATATAAACTATGGGCATTTATTACGGACCATGGCAAAGATTATTGTAGTTTTTCCCAGTGGTAGATTGTAATGACAGTAACTGCCTGCAATTGTTCTTCCAACGTTGATGAAAATGCATGATTCACACCTGACTTTCTTTTAATGGTCCTGGAAAAAAATGGAAAACTGGTTTATGGGTATCAAAGTCCTAAAAAAGTGCTTAAATATGGCCATGACAAAGGTGTACGAATTCTGTAATCAACCCCAAAGAAAAAAACAACCGGTACCACTTGATAGAATTCTTACCCAGAGGTATTCATTCTTTCTCAGCATGTGAGCTAATTTCAAAATGTGTTTTTTTTTTTTTAATTATTAATTGGGTATCCATTAACCACTTTGCTCATAGGGGGCAACACTTTCTGTGGTCTGTCCTGTGCAAGACAGCCTAGTCAGAATGATCTACATACAACAAATTTAAATGTATAAAAAAAACAAAAAACTATTTTTATCATAACAGATTGTTATCATCAGTTTTTCTTTCTTTTTTTATCGCACTGCTGCGTGTTTGTTTGCGAACAATGATTTTTATTAAGATTGACAGTTTGTTGATTAAGCTTTAATTGTTGATTATTGACAAGTGCCCGAAGTCCACAAGTAGAATCTTAATCGCGAACAATTTGTCCGTTTTCTGTACTAAAAATACATCATTATGAAGTTTTTACTCTTTTAGCCTGTCATGATTGTCCTATTTGGAAAACCTGTGGCAGCTTGATTGGCGCCAACAGCCCGGACAAGCTGATTGGTGGCCACACCCTTCTTAAGCCCCTGTCTCCAGTTCAAACTTTGTCAGATCATTGCGAGCTGTTGTGTTTACACTCAGTGAGCGTTTCCATCCGACTCCGTCCCTGTTAAACCTGTTTTCTGCCTGATCCCTGTTTTCGACCCATTTCTGAACCTGACTGCGCCTGTTCTGCCTGCCGCCAGCCTACGATCACTTTTACAAACTCGACATCGCCTCTGATCTCCATCCCTGGTCTAACGACGTGCCATTCCCGCCTGCCTTCTTCCGACACGGAAGTGTCACCCCCGCCTTGCTCGGTTCCGCTCTTCGCCAGTCCTCGGATCAAGCAATCAAGCAAGCCTAAATCTAACTCTCTTTAAATAAAACCTGAGAAACGCATGCAATTGAGTCCTGTGTCCGTTCTGGTCTGTGACATAGCCAATAATCACTGACATGAATTTGCTTCATGCTATGAGAAACCTTCCTGGCCATAGTTAGCTAAATGTTCCATTTGTCTGAAGTAATTTCCCCTCTCTACATCAGCATTTGTACCTCCAGTGGTTTGAAAAGCCAGAGACTAAATGGAGATAGAGTCTCTCAGAAAAGTGTTCTCAAGATTGTGCAACCCAAGAAACATGAACAGTTCACAACTTCCACAGGTTGGTGTGCACATTTTCTTCTATTTTGTTTGTTATGTGGCCCATATGGAGCATTTTAAAGGTTCGGCTGTAATGCATATGGTAGCTTGTAACTAGATAGTTACTACTGCGTGACTTTTGGGTGTCATTAATCTGAATTATTAATAATAATTTACTGTTTTTCAGTAATTGGCTCAACACTAGAACACACCCATAATTAGATGCCCTTTCTGTTATATCTATGTCAGTGTTATGGTGATCAAAAATATCTTGTTAATACAGTTTTAATAACAAAACAAAATATGTATTTATCAAACGTTTTGATTGATAAGTTCTAGTCTCTCCAACGCTATTTTTTGCAACATGTTTACCAAAGCTGTAAATTGTTTTCATAATTGTGGAAAAGAAATAAAGACGCACATACGACCCTACTGAGGATAAGCGGTACGGCTAATGAGATGAGATAAAACAAATTTGATTTTCCTTGTGTGCCTTTTTCCAAAATATAGCCTGCAGTTTAAAAAAGGTATGTTATCAGTATCGGTAATAAAAATAGTTATTGTGCATCTGTAATTAAGACAAAAAAAATCGATTAATTCAATGTCAAATGAGATTCTTACTTAAATTTCAGCCTCCTAATGCTTGCCCAATGAAAAAGTAAGGAGCAATGAAAAACTCTCATTAGCTCTGTTGACGGTTTTTCCTTGAACTGACTTTGATCCCTCCCTAACACGGATATACGGGGGAACTGATGCTAAGACTGTGATGAAAGCCAACATTTAATAGCTTGCGTTAAGTTCGAGGCAGGAGGACATGCGGCATGTTTGTCCAAAGTCTGGCCCAGTGGCCAGTTACGGCCCCTGATCAAATTTTAACCGGCTCGCTGCCTGTCATAAAATTAATGATATGTGGCCCACTAGTAATGTTGGGGGTGGGGGTGAAATTGATGCTGCTGATTATAGATTACATTTGTACCCAAAAACAAAACAGACGAAAAATCTCACCATTTCACAAGATGATGGCAGTAGCACATGGCCATCTTGCCCTTGGCTTTCTGTGGCGATCGTAAATAAAAAAGAAAAGTCGGCTGTGAGGGCCACTGCTTCCAGGACCTCTCAAAATGATTGCAAACAGAACTTTTACTGGTTATATGTGCGTGATTACCATAGTCAACAATCACCCTCCTTGAAAGCTGCCACAGAAAAACGCGGCAGGCTTAAAAGCTACGTCAGATAGTAGTCTCTTTGGGTAGGGAGGAATTTCAGAACAGCGGTGTAATGTCTGACTATATTCTTGTTGACTGGCCCAACAATAACAATAGTATTAATAACAATAACATTAACAATAATAATAGTCATAATATTAGTGGGTTTTTATTTAAGCACAACACAAGTGAAAAACAGGATCAATCATTAATCAACAAAAGAAAACAAGAAACAATGTGTACACAAACAGCTGTACATTAAAATAATACAATACTTAAACATGTACCCAAAGAAAGTAGACTGAGGCCAAAGTTTTTAAATGCCTACCCTTGTTGGCTATGAGGGCCGCTGCTTCCAGGAGAAGTGGAAATTGGAGAATTTTTTTCACTGAAATCCGAAACAACCGTGTCTGCCTAATTTGTCAAGACTGGATGTTTTCAAAGAATAGAATATTAAGAGGCACTGCCAGATGAAACATGCTGACAAACAAAAGCTAACTTGAGACAAACACTGTGATAAGCTGAAGCTACTAGAAGCTGTTTTAACAGCAGCACTTTTTAGACAAGACTCTGACGCAAAAGAAAAAGGTCGAAACACTGATCGCCAAGCTCTGCAAACCTTTTTTGGAGGATGAGTTCATTAAGGACTGCTGAAAAAAAGCAGGCTGAAAAGTCGTCCCTCACACATTTTCAACTTACCAAATTTGGAAAGCTTTCTCAAAAAGTATAGACACCCCTGCCGTAGGGGGTGGGGGTGAAATTGATGTTGTTGTTGTATTTTCTCGCATGTGTAACGCCAGGGGGAAGCTGACAATGACAGTCATGGACGCTCATCGTAGCTTTAACTAAAGCTGGGTTTGATTTCCACATGTATTCACTTTTTGCCGACCTGATGACCTTATCATGACCCTGTGTCAGACTAGGGGCTGCTGGAATAAGTTAATACACCAAGACAAAAAGGCACCACAGTGTGGCGTGGTGCTGCACATTTTACTGTTACTGTCAGGGATTTGGAGCGTGAAGCCAAATGCAGGTAGGCTGGGGAGTGTTTGAAATGGGATCGTTTATTTATAAAGTGGGAAAATAACAAACTATCTTGCAGCAAACAAGTACGGCCGTTACAATTGCAATGGCAGCAAGACACAAATGACTGGACTTCGGAAACCCTTCATTTGTCTTGACTTGTAAAATCTTGAGAGCTAGCAGACTAACACAGTCGAGACATTCCATATCCATTTTGTCTCTGTGCTTCAAACCACTCGAAGAGCTCCTCCATTTCAGGGTAAAATCCAAGACGTTTTCTTTTTTTTCCCCAGGCATGGTGTAGTGGAAAATTCATTTTACAAATAAAAATACCAAAATTATCACTTTTTGTCCAGCAAATTCTGTGCTCCCCATTGATATTGATTCCCAACCAATGTGCATATATACGTATGTGCATATAAGCTGACCCCCTGATTTCAGTATGTTGTTTTATAGTTGTAAACACGGCTTAAATGCGACTAAATCAGCCCCCTTGTACTCTGATCTTGAGACTCAGGGTGGGCAAATCGATCCAAATATCAATATTATCGATACTGAACTAGTACTTGGATTGGATCAATACTATGTCTCAAAATCAATACTGTCTTCCTATTTTAACTCTATATAATAATGTTGATAGTGTTTCGTAGGATTATACATACATGATAATGTTCAAATTTAATATAATTGTGGTTACACTTCATTTTCACTATTGATTTTATTTTCAAAATATTGCGCAATAAAAGGTGCCGTATTTTCTGGACTATAGGATGAACTTTGAAAAATGCTCCTTTGTGAAAGATTTCTCATATATAAGGTGCATCAAACTATAAGGCCCATGAGAATAAATCAGAAGATAAAAAAATAAATAAATTATATAACATAATTACTAGGGATGAACTCCTGAAAAAATGGTTACTGTGTGTATAGGCATTTCACTGTAATTGTGCATTGCTGATCTGATTTACTGTATTTACAGCTCTGTAAAGGCAGACTGGATTACAAAGCCCACTTTCAAATCTCTGGCAAATTTGTTGTTTTTGGGGAAAAAACTGTAAAGTAGTTGTCTTGTTCACATTGTTACACAGTATTTGTATTTTTGTTAAATCGCTGCTTTTTCGATTTGACTCTCTTGACTTTTGTTCTGAAAGAGTTGTTGTCGCTGATGTATTAAATGGCTCGCCCATTGTGATGGGCCTGATCCTACCCTAAGCATAAATTTATTTGGATCTAAGTGATACCAAAAATCATAGTTTTGCTCAACCTTACTTGAGACAGTGCCACTGTAACTATTCAGTTGTAATTTGAAGGTAGATATAAACATACCAGACTTGCTCATCTATTGCATTCAGTGATGTGTTGCTGCCGGAAAGTCGCGTTGTATGTTACTTCATAAGCGACAGATATTTTGTCAAATTTCATTAGACAAGGTGTCTCCAACGTGATGCCCACCCCCGTGGGTGTCCCCTACGGACAGCTGAGGTGCCGGCGGACCTGTTCTGAAAATAGCTCACAATACAGGTTCTTTACCTTTTTCTGGTAAAATGATTTCTTTAGTGGTTGACTGAGTCTATTTAAACCTACTTCCAATAGGAAGGAGCACCACCTAGTGGCTTTTTATGTATGCACCTGTATCATGCCTCTCAAAAATGTCATTCGATATGCTAATGTCGTTTACCTAAACACACAAATCAAATCAATAATATCTGTGGCCTAAAACGCTTTTAAATTATCGTGCTCTGTACATGCGGCAATAAAGTTGTTAGAACTGCATACTTCAAGCTGATAAGAGTTAGGTTACAAGATTCCTTGCATGCAGATTTAATTTATGTCACCACCATTGGATGATCCTGCCATAAACCAATGGTATTGACTGATGTGATTCCGTAACAACAGTTGTTCCCCAGTGATTTGGAATATTGTATTAGCATTGTCACCCGACGCTGCCTGTCAGGGCCGAGGCCTGGTTTATCTCTGAAGAGCGGGATGGTGCTTTACCACGAAAAACAACGGCAACCAGAGGACGAAAATGCTGTACCTGAGTCAGATCAGCAGGCTTCTCCTGTCCCTGGTAACCATGGAAATCTGTTTCATGAGGGGAAGCAATCTGCCACCCATGAAAAACGCCACAGGAAGTGCTACCCTAACGGCCAAGGTGGTTAACGAATCCATGAACTGCCAAATAACTTGGTAACAACAAAGTAATAAAATTATAAGTTGTTATTTTAGAAATCCATAAAACTGGGTGGCCTTTTCGCAAATTAGTATAAAACATTAGCTCCAAGCTTGAAATAAGTTGGAGAGCCCTGCGTTAAACCTTTTGATACTGGGTTTGCTTTTAAAAATTAGCAGAGTAACGCACTATGTTAAAACGACAGTAAAGTTACAAAATGTTATCAATTAAGTAACAAAGAAAAGTAATTGCATTCCAGTGTTGGGAATAAAGTTGTTACGTAACGGCGTTCTTTTTTTTTCAGTAACAAGGTAATCTAACTAATATATTTTTCCGTCGTTACTATGCCCTTACCGCTACTGATGGTCAAAAGCGGTGCGTTACTTTGAATAAAGCGGTTTTGCGCTCTTTTCTGAGTTGTTTACATCCCATCGTTTCAGATCATGTCACCATTCAAAAATGCGACTACCATGTTTACTAATGAACTTAAAGACGAAACAAGATGAGGTCTGAGTCGCGGAAAAAGTGAGCCAGCAGTGCTGTTGACATTCCTGGATGTAGTGGCAACTGACTCATGTTGTTCATGAACAAAACGGCGCTATATGCTGGCTCTTGGAAGTGAACAAAGGGAGCCAGCCCCCAATCAATTCACAGCGAGTTCGCTCAATGATGCCTTTTCTCTCTTGATTGGTTAATATTTATTTTTCTGGGGGATTCTGTGTTGTTAACTTTAAATTGAGGGTAAAAAGGTGCAAATTGTTTTGTATTTTATCTTTTTTTTTCTAGATTCATAAATCTCTTAATTGTACTTCCTGTGTTTTTCAGTGTCTATATAAAATGTAAAGTTTGCTCTGTTTTCTTATTTTATCCCCCATGTTTCATTTTGTTATTGTATTTTTTATTTTGTTTCCTTATTTTTTTTATTTTTTGTGTCTGTGGATTATGTTACATAATAATTGGTAATTTGTCAGGAACCAGAACAGGATCAGGACCCAATCGCGTGACATTCTCACCCAAGCCTTTATTTGACGGGAAAAGGGGAGTCATGCACGTTGGCAGCCGGTCTGGCGTGGAAAGACAGGAAGCCAGAGACCTACGAGATCGATAATAAATCAGGATAATGAAAATAAACAGGAGAAACTAAATGGGAACAAAAACTGGAGAAACTAACAAACAGGACGAAAACAGACGGAAACAAAACGGGAACCCAAAATTAAACAGGACAACAATAAAGGGGAGCAATACCGGACTGGCGATATCACAGGAAAACAGGACCAAGTCAGAACCCACGTCTTGTGGGGCAGAAGTTCGTTTGACGGGCTGACAACCGAAGCAAGAGAGCGCTGAGCTTTATATGGACAGAAAGCCAATCTCTCAACGAGTCGCAGCTGGCGCCACACGGGTGGGGCCAATTGGGCACCATGGCAACTGCGACACACACGGGCATGGACGATTGGGCGCCATGGCAACCATGAAATAATTTAGGGATTGAAGAAACAAAAACAACCTAAAGAGCCATTTAGGACACTTTTTAGTGGACTGAGCCAAAAAAGCAGGTTCACTAAACGCAGTGTTTTGTATTTGCTCAAAAAAATTCAAATTCTTTGACATACGACTCATTTTTAAAGTAACGGAATTGGTTACTTTCCCTAGTAATCCGTTTTGTTTACTATAGAGAAACTCAGTCCCCACCCCCAGATATGTTCTGCCCACTAAAAAGAAAACTGGATGTAGTTGTGAGATCAGTCGGAAAAAAATGAAAAAAGGCAAACAAAACAAGAAAAAGGTAAGTAAAAGGGGGGATGGGATAGCATAATTATAAAGCAAGAACAATGGATAAAAGTTGGTGAAAAAAAGAAGAATAGAAATAAAACAAATGGAAATAAGGAGAGAGAGAAATAAAGCATGAAAAAAAGAGGTAAAAAGCTGGGGAAAACTGGGAAACAATGTTAAAAAGGGGAATAAAAGAGAAAAAGAAGAAGAGAAAATGGAAAGGACACTGAATTAAATAGCTAGGAGACACAAAACAGATTTAAAAATTAAAAGGAAAAATAAATAACAGGAAGGGAAAAAGCAGGAAAAAACGTTTGGGGTTCACTTTTGTTCAGTATATTACTACTAATACTGTAATATTCTGAATGAATAAAAGTTACATTTTGAAAACGTTAATTGTGAAACACATCCCTGTACAACCCTGGAAAAGGTGCTGTAAAAAAATGGGGGGTAATAATAGATGTGCGTGTGCTCTGAGCATCATGTTTGGAAACGGACGGCCCTGGTAACAACCCATACCCCATTTTTGACCCCACTTGTGCATCCATTGATAAAAAGTAGCATAGTAAGGCACTATGATAAAACGACAGTTGAGTTACATAATGTGAACAAAAACGTTACAGAGAAAAGGCATTGGGTTGCCAACACTGCCTGTGAGAATGATTGAGAAGAGAGAGGTGAGAGGCGAAAGGGGGAGGCGTCCTCACAGCCTGACCAGCAAAGAGTTAACGGGGCGGTGGGTTTGCCCATTCTCTACTTTGAGTGACGCGATCGTTGCTCTTCTTCCTCCAAGTTTGCTGTTTGCCAGAGCGGGCGGCCGAACTGCTTTGCCAGGCTGTTCCTTGTGTGTCAACGACATCCTCCAGCACCACTCAGGCTTTTTTGTCGAGGACGCTTCACAAAAGACATGCCGACTTTTTCCTCCTCGGCGGACTCCTCGACGTAGTGCCGAGGCGTGAAGCTCGGAGCAGAAGGTGGATCTTCGGCTTTGTCGCGCGTGTAAGAGGAAAAAAATAAGGAGGAGTTTGGCGGAACCCCTCGAAAATACAGTCCCAAATGCCACGGAGGAAACAAGAAGCGCCCAAGCGCGCACCAGGTATGTACAGTACCCTATTGGACTTTATATGCTGCTCTCAATGACTTTTTTTTTTTTTTCGTTCGTAAATGCTGCACGTAGCCGACTGCATCCTCCCCGCTGGCATAACTTCTCGAGCTAAAAAACAAAACTCGGGTCCGTTCATTCGTTTCTCTTTCACCGCACAAGATAAACAATTTGGAGTGCGGACAATGGGAGTTTGGTGGGCTGGAAAGAGCCATAATCGACAGTTGCCATGTTCGATTTGACGGTTGATTGATTGGCTGTCACGCGGCTTTGATGTGATCGGTCCGGATTTGCATCAGAAAATCACTTCCCACCATGTGCTGCGGGTTCCTTACGTCACATTTAAACCACTTTCAAAGGATTCGTTTACTTTTTTCACACAAGCCCATTCGCCTCCTGGGATTCACACTGATGCTCAAGTGACTCACAAAAAATGAGGAGGTATGCTTCATTTGTTAAACTTGCCATTACAAAATAATAAAGCTGCCAACTACATGTCAAACGGCAGGTGGCGCCTTAGCTAACTGTTATTTTACCCAACTTGGATCCCCTTCAAAAGTTACCTCATGTTTGATTGGCATTATATCTACATTTTTAAATCGGTTTAGAATTGTAAAGTGGTTGGCAACATTTTCTGTACTACAGACCATTGTTCTACCAAACCATCCTACCCTCCCGAGACGTCCTACCTTGGGCTGACCTGACAGCAGCAATTTTGTTTTTCTTTTTACAATCGGCTGTTTTTGTTTTTCTAGCACCCCCAAAATTCTAGCATTTTCTTTGCTGTTTTCCTCAATTAAGAACAGAATATGCTTAAAACCACAGGATATTATTATTGTTTAAGTAAAACTAAACAAAAAGGTAAACAACTCAACTGCCTTGAAATGGTTCAGTCCATTTGTTTCCTAACATCGCTTTCGCCCTCCTTCCCGCTCCTATTTCGATCGGCTAGTGTTCTGTGAAGGCTGAAGTGTAGTACCCTGAGAGTATGGTATACAGTGGTTATTTTGAACAATTATGGTACCACTCAATTCCATGACTTTGTTATTATCATCAGATATTAGTCCTAATTTTAGCTGCATTGAATCCAATGCAACAATGATATTAATCATTGTTTTCAGTGATGCTCCCACCATACAGTGACCCCTTGTTTATCTGCTAAAGGGTTTGTATTTGTAAGCTATGCGTATGGTCATCCTCCCAGGACCAGCACATCACAGATTATTTTCGAAAAAAAAAGCACCATGATCAGGTGAGTCTCTTACTCTCAGTAACTATAAAGAAATACAAACACCTCTCCTAAGTTATTTGTATATGGTTGTCAGCGCTACTCAGTGTTTTGAAGTGTAATGTGATGTTCACAAATTGGAAGTGACACTTATGAACAGTGTTGAATGATCCTAAATCTCTTTAAGTGAAATGAATACCAAAAATAAGTGCGACACTCTGGGTGCTCAGCACCCCAAAGCTCTGGACCTAAAATTACCCCTGCAATCAAGTGAAACCAGCAACACTGAAACTCAAAATTTTTGCAAACAGAACTTTTATTGGTTCAGTGTTCTCGTTTGCCCGCGTCCCTGCGTCATAGATGCATCATTTTTGCTGGGGACGCATAGTCTCAAATCGACGTGCGTCCCTGGGACGGAACCTTTTTGCCACAAAATTGTCATTATTACCCGATTACTTTTTTTTAACAAAGAATTATTGCACTCCAAACTTTTCGTCAGGCAGATCCGCCATTGTTGTTTTGGTCTCGCGGTTCGAGTTTTTGTCAGCACGCCGATCTCGGCCAACGAGATCTCGTTGTGTAGTGAAAGGAAGTCCTTCTTTTTGTAGAGAACCGGCTTTTTTGGCTCAATTCATTGAAAAGAGCCGGCTCTCAAACGGCTCACTTGCTTTGATGATTGATATCAAGAAATGTGTGGTATAAAGAAGTTAAGGAAAGAAGGAAGTATAAAAGGAGAAAACAAAAAAAAACAGGTTTGTGGTTATCCCTTTAATCTGTATAATACCAACAATAATTTGATGCAGAAAATGAATCAATAATTTGATGATTAAAACTGAATTAATGTATACATTTATATTATATATTTGTCGCCGATTTACGATTTAAACCTGGATAACACTAAATTTTGGGGACCCATAGATCTCTGTTGGGACCTATAGATTTTTGAGCATGTGAGTCTCCGGGATCCATCACTTTTCAGAGGTAAAATGAACACAGGTGGTTATGTGTGCGTGATTACTGTGGTCAACCAACACCTTGCTTGAAAGCTACGACAGAAAAACATGGCAAGTGTAAAAGCTACGTCAGAAAACAAAATTTAAAGCAGTGAAAGAGTAAAAAAAAGACGAAAAACATAAGTAATCACCACTTAAAGGTACACATTGCGATTTGTTGTGCTTGCGCATGTTTTCTAGGCATTACTAGGATGTCTCTTTGGGTAGGAAGGAATTTCAGAACACCGGTTTCACATCTGACTATATTTTTGTTGCCCGGCCCAACAATAATAGTATTACTATCGATAACATTAACAATAATAATAGTAATAATATTAGTGGGTTTTTATTTAAGTGCAACACCTAAAATACAGCATCAATCATTAATAAACAAAAGGAAACAATAAACAGTGGATACACAAAGAGCTGTACAATAAAATAATACAATCCATAAACATGTGCCCAAAGAGAGTAGACTGAGGCCAGCGAAACAGAGTTTGAAATTGAACTTGGGTCTCAATGCGTTGAATCTGTGCTGTGGGCACTCAGGGTTTCTCCCGCATTTCCAAATAGGCATTTGTGTTTAATTAAAGACTATAAATTGTCCTAGGGTATGTGCATGGCTGTCTTGCCCCTCACCCGAAAACTAGCTGCCATAAACTCCTGCCCTCCTGAGACCCTACTGAACACAAGCACAGCAAAGGTGGAAGGCTGTTGTAATCATTGTGTGAGTCCGAGTCCTCGCCCACCATAATGCAGGCCAGGAAAGTAGATAGGGTTAAGTGGTATATATGATTGATCTGGTGATGTTCGAAGGAATCGGTCTGTATGGTTGAAGCCAATTAGTGCACCCCCGATTTGGCCACAACGCAATCCTGTTCAATCAACAGTCAATTCCGCACAAGGGTGGCGTTGTGATAATAAATTCAATTTCCATTGCTAAAACAATTTTCACTTAACAGTCAGCACTGAACTTTTTCGAGCCATTTGATTTGGAGCTAAATCTTTAAAAATGTTGTCTAAAAACAGACCTTAAATTAGGTTCAGTTTAGCCTATCAACGTGGACTAGATTGAGTCCAAAAATAGTTGATAGTGTTTTTATGTAGTCCAGGGGTCTCCAACTCAAGACAGTTTAGGTGCCTGAGGAAATAGCTCACCAGTGATGGGTCATTCTGATTTTTTTGGGTAAAATTAGTTTATTTAGTGGTTGACTGTGTCTATCTGTACTTCAAAAAATTAACCTGGCAGTAACATACATAATAACAACAGAGTAATAAAGTAATAAGTTGTAATTTCATTAATGCATATCAAACTGGGTGTCCTTTGAGCTAATTAGTTACAAAAAGTCTTCAGCTCGAAAATGGTTGAAGAACCCTGATTTAGTCTAATGTGTTCTTGATTTAGCCTCCATGTCAACGTTTTTAATATACCATTTTTCCTGTTGCACTTTTAAACCACATAAAAATGTATTAGATATTTTTGCCAAGTTGAATCGAATTGTCCATATTGTCATTGATATCAACGTTGTGAAACATTATATACACTAAGATTAGACATGGCACTCCAGGTTAAACATGCAGTCTTAAAAAAACATCGTGATAAATAGGCAAACCATATTTACAATCTGGCCTATGTTATAATAATGAAGCAATTAAAAAGAATAATGCTGGGTTTGTTGTTCCGTGTCAGTCCTTAACCCTTAACGAAGAGTTTCTAGCATGTCCTTAGCATGTAAACAACCATCAAAATACCGTTACTTCCTCGAATTTGGTTTGTACCACACACACATGCAATAAAAACATCACACGTCCTTGTGCACATGCACGACGGCCAGGGTAGGTGGGAGGTAGTGGTGAAGGGGCTGTAAAAGGAGCCGTGTGCTATGTAATGGAGGGGAGGAATGGGTTTGCTCTGTCAGAGCAAGCCGCCACGACGGCTTTGTTTCATGTTTGATTTAATTGTCTCCACCCTGACAGGCCCATTCATCAATGGTTTTAATGGTCAATCAGAGACAGGCTGAGTGAGTGCTCCCATTCTCTTTAGCCATAAGCCGGGCCAGGCTTTTATTTCATCAAAATGCCCCGGCCTAATGTACACGCTCACTGGCTCGGAGTGGCCGCGGGGAGCACATAAAGAATGACTGAAAGCTTTCTGATTTCAGATCAGTGAGAAGGATGTTTTGTTCCTCCTCCTCCTCTCTGGCTCTCCTCCTGCCCGCTACACGCCTGTTTGTCTGTTGATGAAAGGGAATAAAAGGGCTGTAATACAGATCGTTTGGTGTTTGTAGAAAACAACTTTTTTTGCCTCCCCACTCAGACAAAACCACGCTTCTTTACGTTCATTCATCCGTCCATTTTCTTCCTGGATTTTTTTTTTTCGACACTCTACTCGCAGCCCTGTCAGTCAGCCCGTGCAGCTGCAAGTTATAAAGTTGTCAACTGTTCAGTGGCACACAAAGGGTGATGATGAATTGATTGCAGCGCCGAGCGTGGTGATAGAGAGAGCAAAGAAAAGGATGACAGATGATGGGCCTTGATTAGGGACTTAGGGGGAGAGTCGGCTCGCTGCAACCTTGAGACTTGCATGAAAAATCTACCTCCCCCCATACCCACAGCCAGCTTTGCTACCTCATTGTCTCTCGAACACGCACACACACAGATGCACGCTCCTCTCTCTCTCTCCATCTTCAGCGGGAGTCGAAAACTTGTTTTGCCCGGTTCATTAGCATCGGTCCAATTAGCAGAGAGGCTGATGGAGTCCTGACAGGCCTCGTGATCGGAGATGACAAGCTCGGGGTGCCCAGCCCGACGAGGTTTGCAACGACGTTGATGTAATCAACTTGATATTACACCGAGCTGCTCGCCTTTGGTTGTGCTGCAACTCGATTTTGCGCTGCAGGTGACAAATGGGCCACGTACCTGTGTCAGGTCTGAGTGGTTTTAACAACTGAAGGCAGGGGTCTTTGGAACCTAACCCAGAAAAATGACTTGTTTTTTGTTGCCAGGGCTAATAGCAAACTTTTTAAAAACATTTTGAAGAAAATCTAATGGTAAACATGAGCCCTCTAAGATTGATAAAAGAAGGGGAGGCTGAGACTTGGACTAGGTTAACAATGCAGAACATAATTTTAAAGTCCAACAAGTTTGGTGAAATCCGATTTTTTTGTAAGGTTGGTCACATTTCCAACTACATTCGACTTCATCTCCTGTGTGAATGCCACAAAAGTTTTCTGCATGCGCAAGACGGGACACGTGACGTCACACGTTATGTACTTATGTTTGCTCGTAGATGTCAACGACAGAGTATTGTCCCTCCAAATAATAATGAAATCCAAAACCTTGCTTACCCCCATTGAATGCTCTCTGTGTGGTGTGATTTGAATGTAAATATTGTTAACTATTCCTAGAGCAGAGGTTGGGAACCTTTTTGACCCCAAGAGCCATCAAAGAAAATATATTTTTCTTTTTCTTTTTTAATAGAACCACACCATATATTTTAAGAAAGAATTCGACAAAACCGCTTAACCCTCTTCCCAGTTAAAAGCTAATTCTTCAGCATATTTTATTCCACTGTGTCATGTTCAATTATTTGATCAAATCTATTAAATAATACTAATGCCAGAGAAATACCAATTTATTTACCTTCA
Source organism: Urocampus carinirostris (assembly GCF_059441175.1). Lineage (NCBI taxonomy): Eukaryota > Metazoa > Chordata > Actinopteri > Syngnathiformes > Syngnathidae > Urocampus > Urocampus carinirostris. The sequence goes on from NC_142355.1 coordinate 41,067,720, forward strand.
GTGCTGACAGTGCTGGGCCAGGAGAAAGTGTGTGCGCCCTGTGTTTAGCTCCACCCATTCTTACTACTCACCCAATCAAATTGCTCTAAGTGCTTTCCTAGACATTTAGTGTAAAAAAGATTGTTTTGGGTTCAAGTTTTTTCTGCGGCTTTTAATCATGAACCGTCTTAACAATTCGCATAGATTGTTTAATGAACTTTCAAATAAATGATTATTTAGTGAATTACAGCCACAATGTGGTCTATTCGTCTGATACCTTATATGTAAACTGAAGTTAAAAGTGTGTCCTATATATGCTTGACTGAACCCACCATCAGTTTTGTCTCGGTGTTTGGGGTGTTTTTAGTTACTTTTCCCTTTTTTCTTTTTTTTGTTATTGTGTATGTCTTTGTCTTGCTCTATGTCACCCCTCACGAGGGATATGACCAGGGTTAATAGATATATAGTATTCAAATGAGAGCCATAAATAACATGCGCAAGGCAATCCGTGATTTATTTTTATGCACCATTATTACGCATAATCATTCATTTGACTTCTGGAAAGAAAAGTCAAAATTTTACAACTCTTTCACAATGTCTAAAAAAATTGGCCAAAGTACAATACACATTTGCAAAGGCTTTAGTGTTGTAAACCGTTCATCTCCAATTGACCACTTATGGTAATGCCTAAATCACCCTTAGAAAAATGTGTAAAATACAATTTTTAGTTTTTCAGATTGTGATCAAATTTGACAAGGTACCTGGTAAGTCTTCAAGCTATTGCCTCATCTATTTTCCAGCTATCATGCCCATGCTACACTCACTTGCAGACATTTAATTGCAAAATAATATTCAGGCGAGAATAAAAAACCTTCAATTTCTGTGTTTTCCAACTCCGATTACTCAATGTTAGCAGCACTTGCCGTGTTTATTTTAGTTTGGGACAAAACTTCAAAGTGGTACCTTTCAAAAGAGACCATTTTCTGCAAATGTTGAAGAACAACATTCAATTTACTTTGGGTATGTCTTTGATCGGGATTTCAGGGGAATTTTACAGAAACGTTTAAGGGTTAACAGCTCAGATACAGGTTGAGTCCTTAAAAAAATCAGATTTACCTGCAGTTTTGGTGTCACACTTAAGGCTCCAGAAGGTAAATTATTTTATGATTAACATTTAACGGAATTGTGCACTAGATCAAATATCAAAAATGCTATGTATATCAGCTAGATTTTGTATTTGTTATCTGGGGTGCATTTGTTGTTACTCCCAAGTGGACTCCCAATTTAGCAATCTTGAGTTATTGATTTGGGAAATGGTACATAATTAAATAATTCAATGTAATATATCTTGCAACAAACTTTTGACACTATTCCTGCCAAAAATGACTAAAAATGAGTTACTGGTTTGGTTGTAAAAAATACAACGCAAAAATTGGTTTAGAAAGAACGATGATGTCAAGTCTTAGGGGAGGTGAGCCGTTCGTGCCCAGCTTTCACTCATGGGGGAGAGTTTGTGCACGAGGTGTCAAACCGTTTACTACCAACAAGACATTCTCTAACGAGTTTGTCTCTTTGCTTCCACATTTTTGTTAGCTGCTAGCCGGGCTTTTGATACTGTTATCCTGCTAACATTGTCTTGCCCGGTGATTCTCAACCACTCTGCCGTGACACACTAGTGTGCCGTGAGAAATTATCCAATGTCACATTTTAAAATTTAAAATTTTATAACACATTTATGAACCTTTTTTTTTTGCAAATATTATGTCCTTGTCAAGTGTCTGTCCTGTAAAAACTGAGGGTATTATAATTTATATTGTAATCAAACATACTGTTCAGTGTCATTTTATAAAAATTTTGGTTGTGGTGTACCGCAAAATTTTTTCAATGTAAAGAACATGTCCTGGCTCAAAAAAGGTTGAAAAACACTGGTCTAGCCAACTATCAACAGGTAGGCAGTAATAATATACACTCAAAACAAAAAAATAACTAAATAGAAAACAGACGTGGACAAATGATAAAGGGGGATGTGGGGGAAAACAAATATCTAGAGATATTAAACTGTGAAACCAATATCAATTAAATCCATATTTTCAATCCATCTCACCTTACTCCTGACATAGGCCATTGTCCTCCTCTGTTGAGATTATAATTTGACTTTTATCTCATCTCATCTCATCTCATTAGCTGCACCGCTTATCCTAAGTAGGGTCGCGGGGGTGCTGGAGCCCATCCCAGCAATCATCGGGCAGTGGGCAGGGGACACCCTTATCTGGTTGCCAGCCAATCGCAGGGCACACAGGGACAGACAACTCGCTCGCTCATTCACACCTAGGGACAATTTGGACCGGCCAATCCACCTGAAATGCATGTCTTTGGAATGTGGGGGGAAACCGGAGTGCCCGGAGGAAACCCACGCAAGCACGGGGAGAACATGCAAACTCCGCACAGTAAGTCCGGTAGCTGGATTTGAACCCACACAGGAGGTTCCCAAGACCTTAGAACTGTGCCGCACACACGCTAACCACTGCGCCGCCGTGCTGCCCCTTGACTTTTATTTATTTATTTATTTTTGTAGTTCAAAAACGCTTCTGATTGCTTCACAGATTCAATTTCGCGTTTTGCGACAACATAAAATTGCAAAGATGAAAGAAGTGCCTGCCAATAAAAAATCTGGATCGGCATGTCAGACATTTTAAAACCTCAGCATTTGGCTGGGAAATGTGTTACCTTCTTATTATTTTAAAATCAATTTGACATTTTCATTTGGAATTTATCTGTTTAATTCATGACATAAATACATTCCTGCTTAAAGAGACTTTAGCCAGTCTGAAAATGTAGACATGTAGACTGGAATTTTTTTTTTTTTTAACGACAAACTGTACTTTTTACTCATCAGACTCTGTATCCGAAATGCATACACCAAATTTTCATTGGTGCATTTACTTATCCCTAATTGAACGAGACATGGTGCTATAGCTCCACTTTCAGGTCAGCCTAAAACAGCTGAGGCACAACACCATGCGTAACTCTTGTTTAATATTTTCAGTGATGCTCCCACCATACAGTGACCCCTTGTTTATCTGCGAAGTTACAATTATTACACAATTACTCTATTACACATAGAAATAAAAGAATAAGCACTTTCTACTGGCCCTAGGATTTGTTTAACAAACACAAGTACTGTATACTGTACCTGAAAACATGAATTGATTTTTTTTTTTTTACTAATAGCTACTCCCTCAGGGACTGTTTAGCCAATCAGGATGCAGAACACAATGCAAAATGAAAATCTTTAAAGCAGCGAGATCGTAAAAGGTGAACTGCGTCATAGCAAGGAATTACCGTGCATAACATTCAAAATTTTTTTGTGGAAAGCGTTTACCTCAAGTTTTCACTTAAATGACATTAGTATTTAAAAAGCAAAAAAAGTAATGGTCCATTTCTTAAGTTTAATCCTCTGGTCACAAATGTAATCGTGATGTAGCAAAATAAAAGTTTTGTTACAATCCAATAATTAGCAAGTATTTATTGTGAAAGTAAGCATGGAAAAAACGCTTGTGAGAAATAAACAACTCAAGGCTCAGGCAGACTAAATAGAATGGGAAATTATATGAAAGTTGCCGTAGTTGACTGCTGCGTATAATAAGCAATTCTTTGTGTTGTTTATTTCGTAAATAAAAAATGTTCCACAAATTCTTTGTTTTTACTCCACATAGTGTGTCTTGTTGTTAGCAAATAGGTGCCATATTGTGTTTGTATATATATATATATATATATATATATATATATATATATATATACAATTTAAAAAAAATCTTTTTTAGCACACTTTTTGTTGGATTACAAGCCATAACCTGAGATTGGTTTCCTCCATATTTTAAGGTTACACTATTCTTTTATCTTAAAATCCAAATGTTGTAATTTTATTTATATTATGTTTGTTTTGTCTTTTATTTGCATATTTGGTATTGGGGTAATCCAAAAGTAATTGAAACTGATATTGGGTATAAGCAACATTTGGATTACATCACTAATTACATTTTTCAAACGGGAACTAGTAACTATCGTATTACATCTTTAACATGATCCTTCTAACCCTGTTTCCAAACTTTTCTCTTAAATGGTAAGAGCCGGTGCCAGTCAATTTATGCCAGTTTGACAACTTTTAGAAGGCTTACAATAAATGTAGTTTTGTTCAAATCTTTCATTAGAAAGGTGTTTCCAGCTTCTACCATTGTTTAGTAAACTACTGTTGAACCTTGCAATTTCACAAAAATCCCCCTTTCCCAAAAACTTCTAAAAAAAAAAAAAAGCAGCTATATGTGAAATGATGCATTCAAACAGAAATTTTCCTTTTTTTTTTCATTTTTGATACCTTCAATATCTAAACAATGACTGTCGTAAACATAGGGGTTTTGCTTGCAAAAAAAAAAAAAAAAAAAAAAAAAAACATTATTGCAAGATCACTGAACATGAACGATGAACTTTGCAACAACCCTTTAGCGCCCGACATGTCAGGTGACGTGATCACAGAATTTCGGTCATCATGGCGATGCCGTCACTGCAGACATGCACGAGACGTCATCCCTCTCTGCCCAAAAACGGGGCTTTTCCATCTTATTAAGACTTTGTTTTTGTTTTTTTTTAAATTATGAAGTATTAACTGTCTGGTCTTATTCATTGTTTGCTCTTCTCACCAAACTGCTTCACTGCACCTAGTCACCATACAGGACACCTACACACTTCAATATAGCTGTATACAGGAAGATAGACAATGAAGTTGGGGCTCCATTGATGTGTGGACAAAGATCCCCAGAGGCGCGATACTTACTGAGGAGCTGCGTCAAAGCCTTTATAATAGTTTTTTTTTAAGATTAAATAAACAACAATGTATTTTTACGTTTTGGCACTTGAGGAAAATGTTTCTGAAAATACAGTAAGACCGCGGTTAATGGGGACCAAAACCACCCACGATAAGTGAAAATCCACGAAGTAGCGGCGCACCTTCAAAAAAATATATATATTTTTTTAATTTATTTATTTATTTATTTATTTAAATTAATATTTTTTTTTACACCCGGTTAATGGGGGACCAAAACCACCCGCAAAAACTGAAAATCTGCGAGGTAGCAACGCCCCTTCAGGAAAAAAAAATAAAAATCTCATCTCATTATCTGCACCGCTTGTCCTTATTATTCGCGAGCGAGCCCCTAACCCGCGGCGCGGGTACTTTCGGGCGCGATACGCACGACACCGCGACAAGCCGAGCGGGCAGGTGTTATGCTGAGGAATGCATCCCTGCCGAGAATTGCATCCCCTGTCGCGGGAGCGCGCACACGTCACTCCTGCTACAAGGCGGAATGGTTTAAGTTGTATTACATTCCCAACAAATGCAAGAGGAAGTGGTCTTGGATATATGTTTGCCAATACATACCCGAAAAGTGATATAAAAGTGAGATAAAACGAGATAAAAGTGATTATAGTAGCGGGAGTGACGTGTGCGCGCTCCCGCGACAGAGGATGCAATTCTCGGCATAACACCGGAGCCATCGAGGGCCGTGTAGCACCATGTAGAGCCATCGCGGCCCGAGCGGGAGACGTGACGTTGGTGACTTTTTCATCCACGTTAACAATCGCATTTTGTAGAATACGATCGCGCTTTATTGTTTAAATAAACGCGTTATATAGACTAGGATTGCCCAATTATTTTAATTAGCTCGCTTTAAGGTTTCAATAAGCGTATTATATAGAATACGATCGCTTTTGTCGGAAGCGCAGCAGAATGCGCGTTCATGCGAGGGGGGGGAGGATTCTGTACGGGAGTCAGATTTGGGCACAAACCCTGGAAACGAGAACGGCGCGCTGTGCTAGGGTCGTCGGCCGAGGGGGATTCCCGCAAAAAGTGAAGATCTGCAAAACATTTTTTTTTTTTGGAAAACATTTTTTACCATTACAGACCGCGAAGCTCTGAATCCGCGAACGTCGAACCGCGAAGTAGCGAGGTCCCACTGTATACACATTCTTTAAGAGGAGAAATTCGCTGAGAATTACTAGTTTGTCTTTTCTAGTGGCCACCATCAGTCAATGAATTTTCAATGAACTCGGTTGTGTTTTCGAGCCGTCGGTCAAAGAGGGCTTGTCCAGTTTGGAACATCCTCAATGGCAACGGTCTCCTGTTTCTGCAGGCTCAGATTTATAAGTGCCGAACTGGAAGCCATCAGTCACGAGCGCGCACATACTTGCAAATCTGTGGGCATCTACTTTCTGATTTGTTGGCCCGTGTGTGGCGGGACTGTGAGGTATTTGACACCACTCGCATCTTCTCTTTCCACATGCCGAGTCAGGAACGCAAACATAAAAGCTTGCAGCACACATTGAGCACACATCTTGCGTCCACGTTGTAAAAGTAAAATGAGGTCAAGTGTTTGTGTTACTCTCTAACCACCTGCCACCATATCTGTGAGATGGTAGACCCTGCAGAAAAAGCGAGGGTCAACAGAGAGGCTTGTAAACAACAAGTCCCCTCCTTTTTATGGTTTTACGGTTCGTACGGGCGCTTGAAATTCAAAATGCTTGATTGCTGAAACCTCCGCCCCCCAAAAAATATTTTAAAATAAAGGAATACAAAATAACAAAGAACGCATATAAAATATTGATTTTTATAAAAAAATAAAAATGTTCAAATCTGTATTTTTTCATGTATGATGCACACTCGTGTATAATGCAAACCTATAATTGCAAAAAAAACTTTTTTTTTTTAACTTTTTCTCAGCTTAACTTAAGCATTGTAATTGACAAGGATTGTTGATCATGTGCAGCAATAGTTAAAATCCTTCATTGACAATATAAATTATAAACCTTAAAACATAAAATGCACAATGTATTCATTTGATGTCCTCACAGTCCATTTAATAATCAGGTACACCAAAGATCTGTTTTCCTCATTGTTCTTTTTCTGTGTTTATTTTTTATCTTTCAGGTGACTTTCTACTTTGCATTTTTTAACATTTGCCTTTGGTACTGTGAAAAAAAAATCATAATGTGATGAGATGCCATATAATGTCTTTTTGTGTATGTCACTTGTGGTCTAATAATGGTTAGGATTCGGTGCTCTCATCGCCGCTACCCAATTAAATTCCTGTCGCGTCCAATGGTTTGCGATTTTAGTCAGCGTTACTTCCGACTTTGAAATATGTTACTGCACCCAAACTTTAAGTTATTTGGGGTTAAAAAATGCATGTTATACACTAATAAATACAGTGAGCAATTAAAAACATAAACTGATAACTATCAGGATGTAGAGAATAACAACAACAATAAAAATGGTAATAATAATAAGTTTATAAATATGAAATTAGGCTGGAACTGGTCCAGCTTCTGCGCAACCAGGACCCTCGTGAGGAGAAATGATTGGTTGGACACAGAATGAATGAATTACCTTATCAATAAATAAAGTACTTTGGCCAGATTCCGTCAAAGTTGAGTCATGTCTGGGATCTTTGCGTCTGATAAGCACAGACCTAATGAGGCTGTGAGCACCAGTGGAAGTGGGAAAGCTGAAAGAGTGTTTCCCACTGGTATTGACAGACGCCTTTTTGTTTTTGTCATGGACCTTGAATCCATAAATCCGTCCTGGGTAATGATAACATTGCCACCGTGCCAGGAAGTGAATGCAAAAGATAAAAAGGGCAAAGTGGGTGAGGACCAGGATGAGCTTGGGGTGAAGGACTTGATGAGAGAGAGAAGAAAAGCTGGGTTGTAAAGTGGTCCTTGTCTGTTTTTTTTAAATCACACTTGACAGATGTCATGCCATTGGGTTGGGCTGCATGATGAAAAAGAAGGCCTGGGTCATAAACAACGTTGGCCACATTACTGAAAAAAGCCATTTGTTACCATTTTTTTTACTTATTTAAAAAGCAACTATTAACTAGCCATGGGTTGTTTAATCGGTGCTGAGCTAAGGTACCGATGGCATTAAAATACCTTTATTTTTAACTCATGCCGCAAAATGCGTTTTCAGAAGCATTGTCACTGCCATATCGTCAAAATACATTGTTTTATTTTATTAAAGAATAATGATTCTAAAGCATTGAGCGCAGCTCATCAGTAAGTGTAAAGCCTAATGATTTCAATATAAAAATCACCATTAGACGGCAGCAGTGGCTTTAACCAGATGTGTCGACACATCCAGGAAGGCCTCACTCCCTTGGTTTACTTCATGTGTCCAGCAAATGAGAGTTAGCAGGTGTCCCGTATGGCGAGTAGGTGGAGTGAACCCGTCTGGTGCGAAAAGCGACGATATAAGTCCTGACAGTTAAATGATTCATACTTTTATCTTTAAAAAATATGATTACGGAGTACCTTTGTCATGTCAGAGATGGATGCCGTTTTGTGCATCGCCAAGGTGATTGAAAACATGTGATCAAGTCACCGGAAACATCGTGCTGAAAAGTTCTTGCAAAGTCAAAGTTTGGTGGTTTTGTATTAACTGTTGATTTGCAGGAAAAGTGTCCTTGTGTTTTTAGAAAGCATTGTTTAGATATTGGACGTATCACAAATGAAAAAAAAAATCTGCATCCTATTCGCAAAATAAATTTTTTCTCAGACGTTTTCTTGGAAACAAGTATTTTCAAGAAATTCAGCAATGTAAAACTGTTGTTTACCAAACAACGGTAACAGCTAGAAACATGCTTTGTTTCGAATGAAAGAAGACTGTTCAAGCTTTCTTTTGATGCAACTATATAGTTACGGAACCAAATTTTCGGTAGGCTTTCAAGAATGAGACTAAATGGCAAAAAATGTCCATTTGAGAAAAACGTTTGGCATTGAATGAGTTAAAAAGAGTAACGCAACATGTTGTAACATTGTATGAGTTATAATTTTATCAATAACACGTTGGAGTACTAGCTACTGAGAAAATTGTGTTAGAAGAACGAGTTACTCCCATCACTGGTCATAGATAGAAAAAAACGTTGGCCGCTTTCATCATGGACATCTCTCTGGGAGCAGGCTTTGTAAGAATAGTCTAAAAAAAAAAAAAAAAAAAGAAGCTCTGCTGTGACAAAAGCGGCTGCACCACAACTACAATCGGGATGCGCCGTAGCGCAGTTTTTTTTACCGTCTCAGAGGTAGAGAACCTAGCGGGACATAAGCTCCTTTCGGGGAAACCGACCCGCGCTGTTCTTCGGGGGGCTTGAAACCCAATCCAGGAGGAGAATAGCGCGGTCGTGCCAGAGAGACGATTTCCTTTTCAACAGAGTCATTTATCACTGACCCACCCTTCGCTTTTGACATGGTGACGTGTGTCATTTATCAAACTGGCTTTAGCAGACACACATGGGAGGGCAGCGGGTGCGTGCATTGGGGTCGGCTGAGTGGAATGAAAAACAGAGAGACAAAAGAAATCAGCGAAACGACGTGGAAGGAGAGGATACTTATTCACGCTTGCGTTTGAGGGATTTTGTTGGGAAGCTTCCCTGAAAGCTTGAAAAAGTCGGAAAAAGGAGAGGGAATGTTGCGTTAGCTAGTTGATGTTGAGATAAGTGAATCACGTCTTTACGCTAGGGCTGCAACTTATGACCGTTTTAATAGTCGACAGGTCACTGACTATTGAAACTATTAGTTGAATAATCAGATGTTTAATCCTTTTTTTCCTAAATTTAGCATGACATTGTTTGTTTTATGTGGAAAATTATAATAAACACTGGAAAAGTCGGTACGGTGAAATAGACATCTTATATTTAACGTGCTGCGGATTCTTACAAAAAAAAATAATAAAATGCCCAATTTAAACAGTTATGGGACTGTATTTGTAAATCACTTTTAACCATTTACTTAAGACCTCCACAGCGCTTCACAATGTAATTCACACTTTACCCATTCACACACACATACAACAATAGCCAGACGCAGAAATGCAACCTGTTAAACGTGGTCATTAGGGGTTAAGTGTCTTGACCAAGGAATATTCAACAAGTCGCCTACATCTTCCAAAAGTAAGTTAAACTTAACTTTATTTATATTTATAGTCAAGTCATGTTTAATCATGACGTCCTTAATCACAAGGAGTCTTAGAGAGCTTTACAGACCACAGAATGTCAACGCCTAATGTATAGCTTTCAGTACTATGCTTTATCATTCAGCCTGCTTTATAACGTTATAGAGCATATTATTTTATTAAACGTTTATTTTTCAGTTTCAAAACAATACATGTTACTTATACAAGCCTCAAACATACTTATATAAACTTTAAACATACAAAATGTAACACTAGAGCAACTTACCAACAAATTCAACTTACGAACGATCGTCTGTAGGGCAGCGTCTATATTTCTGTTATCGATTTTTGTCAACTAATCGTAACAGCCCCACTTTATGCAAGGCACAAATAGGGTATACAGTCCGGGTGAGTGTTTGATGTGTTTTTGTGTAGACCTAATCCATACAAAGGGAGCACTTTCAGACATGCTTTTGTGTGAGCGCATGTGTGTGTGTGTGACCATATGGCGCCAGCGTAGAATGCGCTATGTGTGTGAGCGTTCTTGCTGTTCCCTGATGAGCCGGGTTGACAGGTATCACTCACTCAGCAGCTTGGCCTTTAAATGAACCCGGGCTGCTCTGCTCTCCCGTGGCCCTAACAGGCTCTCTAAAAGATGGATGCTTCTTTAAAAATCAGATTAATGATGGATACCGGGCTTATGGCGCCATTTATCACCAAGAATATTATTTAGGCTGTCGGTGTATGGCTGTAACTGGAGAGCCAGGACGAGAAGAAGCAGGGTGGAAAGCTTTAGACAGACACTCACTGTGTGATGGATGGCTAAGCTCTCTCTCTGAGTGTTACTAGACACCCGTGCCGCCGCAGTAGACCATAATCAGATCGCCTAGGGATGTTTATACCGAAACGACACTTCTAGCATTAGAAGAGTTGCTATATGAAAGCTGTAATCTCAGAAAACAGAAATCAGAACCTGAGGGGATTGGATGGAATGAGGTGAGAGTTTGCGACCCGTCATGATAGGGCTTGCTTTGGTTCATCAAAGAAAAGGGTCCAACAGTTTAACCTCAGTCTCTACAAAGAGTGTGAGATCTGAGAATATGGAAATGTCTTTAAAAGGGCTGCCAATAAATGAATTCCTTATTGGTTTTAACCAGGAATACACATAATGTATTTGTGTACAAACAGAATGGCCCGGCAGGCACGAGACAAGAATAAATCCAGCTGCTTCGAGTGGTCAGTGGTCTGGAGATGCAGTACTGAATTTGGCCACCAGTGGGTGGTAAAGACCCCACAAAGCAGACCACACAAAAGCAGATGTTTATCTTGTGCGATGAACGATTAGTCAAAAAATATCACTGACAACAATCATTAAACATTGGATGCACAGGAAATTGAACCTAGGTTGTGGCGGTAAGAGCAACGAACTATTACCACTTGACCACGAATTATATTGAAAACATATACTGTAAAAAGGCATTAGATCACACTATTTCTATTCACGGTACCAAAGACGAATGTTAGAGAATGGAGAAAACAGAAAGCCGTCCTGAAAGATTATATACATATGTATATATGTATATGTATATATGTATATGTATATATGTATATGTATAAATTATATATATATAAATTATATATATATATAAATTATATATATAAATATATAATAATATATATGTATGTAATGATGGAGAATACATTATTTTAATCCCTTAACGTTCCGCCGGCGGGCAGGCAGACTGTTGATTGACAAAGATGGGACTTCACAATGTCACCAATAACTTAAATACGTCAATAACTTAAATATCATTGGAAAGCCTAAAATCTTGGAATTCAAACTATGATGACCACTTCAAAATGTACTCCTCACTGAGACATCACGATTAGTTTAAAACAACATACCTGAAAACTATAAAGTTGGTATAACTCACAAATTGCGCCCCTTGTTAGTCAGCTGAAATAAGGACTTGTTGCATCTATGACTGTACGGTGAATACAAACGTATAAAGTATTTACTCCAAAACACACGATAATGCTTACAGATCTAAAAAAAAAATCAGCCGAAAAGCATTTCTACATCGTTGGCATTCCTTGTTGCAATCTGTTTTGCCACATAATTCCTGTTTGGAAAAAGAAATACTCGAAAAAAATTTTCCAATGTGGCAGTGAGCCTCTGACCTTTTGATTTACACCACTCTTGACCAATTGCTGTCTTTTTCTTGCATATTGATAAAACAGAGATTGCCTCCATATTAATTCTCGAATATGTTTAGCCAGTAGTAACCACATCAACACCTAGCCAATGGAGTTCTGAAAAGAATGACACTAAGTGCTTGTGATTCAATTTTACGCACTATTGTTACGCTCAAATGTGCACAATAGTGACGGACGCAGGAAGAGAAGTAAAAAATTTACAACTCTTTCAAAATGTCTACATAATTGGTCAAAGTAAAATACACAGTAGCAGAGGTGATAGTGCTGTAATATGGTTGTCTCCAAATGGCCACTTTTAGAAACTTGATTGCAAAAAAAGGCATGAATAAAAAAGTAACGCAACATGTAACATTGTATGAGTTATAATTTTATCAATAACACGTTGGAGTACTAGCTACTGAGAAAATTGTGTTAGAAGAACGAGTTACTCCCATCACTGGTCATAGATAGAAAAAAACGTTGGCCGCTTTCATCATGGACATCTCTCTGGGAGCAGGCTTTGTGTGTACCAACTCCGATTACTCAATTTTAGTTGCTTTTTCAGTGATCATTCCAGTTTGGGATAAAACATCAGTGTGTTACCTTTTAAAAGAGACCAAAATCATCTTCAGACGGTTTAAGAACAGCATTCAAGTTACTTTAGGTACTTTTTGGATTGGGATTTTAGGCAAAATTTACGAGAACATTTCGGTTTAATCTTGGCCGCAAGTATTCAACATTTGTCACTTACAATGCGAAGATAGGGGTGCGCGATATACACAAATAAATATGGTACACAATCCAGCCAGTGGTTGGAGATGTACCAAATGTTCTGACAGAACAAGACAAATTTAAATAACAAAAAAAAATTTGAAGAAATGAATCCAGTCTGTTTTTGCATATTTTGTCCCTCTAGGGTAAATTATTTGCGATGTTCTTACAATGACAACAGCAAATAGATGTGATTGAATTTCCTTAGATTAACAATAATTTATTTCTTAAAGTACTTTTATCTTACCTTTACGTATGTCATTCAACAATATTTTGAGTGTGAATAACTGTAATTGTAAGATGGAACTCTGCCAAAGTATGTACTAAAATCTAAGGTCCGATAACAGCATTAATACTTGGCACTCAAACGGATAGTGTGTATTATTTGGCAACCAAATCCCGCCTTATTTGTTTTGCAGGGGTCTCCAATGTGGTGCCCCCAGGCACCAAGTAGCCCCCTAAGACCACCTTAGTAGCCCACAGCCTGGTTCTGAAAATATATCATGGCCCATTGTGATTTTCTAGGAAATGTGATCTATAATCTGCCATGATTATTAGAATTTGACTGAACCTACAAAAATAAAACACAATTTTCTCAAATTTATTTTGCCCAGGCTTTCACAAGGTTTCTGGGTAACTGTTGCAGCAAGATGATGGACAAATATGTCAGCTCCTTTTCTCGACCTTCAAGTATTTAAACAAATGCACATTTAAATGAGTGTTCATTTAAAATAAGCAAAAGTACTTGAACTTTTTTAAAGTTAAACTGTTTTACCATCACGTAGAAATAAATAACACACACTGTCCTTTTTAATGTTTTACTAAAAACAGTTTATATCTTTAAATCTGCAGTGGATGTATTTCCTAATGTTGTTTATTTTGTTTTACAGTCAAATTGAGGGTTCTTTCAACAGCTAAAAGGATGTCCCAGAATACATTATACATTCACTCTCAAATTTCACTGTGGTGATGGTATATTGAGTGCCACTGTATGTGGGAATCAAATGGGCAAACTACCTGGACCACTCTCTCCCTTGAGCTACTCCACCAAAAAGTGTATCAGTCAGTTAAGGAATGACTAGCTGTACATTTCTATTGTGATTTAACAGAGAAAGAAACATGCGTCTGCTTATCAGGATTTGTACGGGTGCTTGAAATCCTTGAAAATGCTTAAAATGTAATGTTGTGATTTCAAGGATTGAAAAGTGCTTGTATTTTGTGTGAGGTGCATGTAGTTGATTAAAATCAATGCCATGTTCCACCACACGTGTGCTTAAAATTGAGTTTGACATTCCTTTTTGTTTTTTTTTTGGCTTTGCTTTTGCATTTCTTCTTCCTTGGTGATTAACTGCAGCTGGCATGAGTTCCAACGGCACTTTTTCTATAACGTCTCATTGCCCCTCTACTAGACAGGTGCATCCTTCACCTAAACAGGGCGCTATGAAATGTGTATTAGTGCAACGATTATGCATGAATAATGGGGAAAAAAATGAATTTAACCATTTCCAGTGGTACCTGTAAATTGCAGATATATTTGTGTATTCACAGCGGATTTATTATTTTAATGAAACAAAATTGGCCTTAAAGTCCCTAACAGTGCTTAAAATTAGCCACGAAAAAAGTATACGAACCCTGGCTTTTATATGGACATTATTTGCATTATGCAATTCCGTGGTTGGCAACCTTTTCTTTGCCATGGACATGTTTAATGTCTGACAATATTCTTGCGGCCCGGCCAAATAATGACACTAATATTAATAATGATAACAATAATAAGCCTAAATCCACTGTGTAATCACTAGGCCACCAGGGATCTAGATGATATACACGCCATAATATTTCTACTCAAACTACCACATTGTACAATGTTATTTTGACTGAATTCTATAGCACCCTGCTGCATTACAACGATGTACTCTGTGGGACCGTGAATCCAACATAGTGTGATGATGAGATAACAAAGTATTGCCTTTTCCTGTGACAACTTCGTTCCTAGTCGTCTAGTGGTTAGGATTTGGGGCTATCACCGCCGTGATCCGGGTTCAATTCCCATTGCATCTAATACTGAGCAATTGTGGTCAGTGATATTTGTCAACTGATGAATCAATGCTCAAGTAGGGTCAAATACTACTGTACAACTTTGTGTATAAGGTTTTGGGTAATAAAAAATGCATATACAAGAATTAATAAAATGAGGCTTTTTTTTTGTGTGCGACACGGTACCAATCAACCCACGGCCCGGTACCGGTCCGCTGATATAATTCCTTGCATACCTTAATGTAAAATTGATTCATGTGACAATGAGTGTGTTAACCAGATTGAGTAAACATGTGAGACAGTATGTTCATCTGAAGGTTGTGGTTTGGTGTCTAGCTGTTTTATAGCTTTGTGGAGAGAAATTTAGCAGAATTTGTAACTTCATCTAATGGATCCTCCATCAGTGTTCGAATTATTTGTTGGAATTGTGAAAATGTCCTCTGTCTTGAGGTATACAAAAAAATCAAATCCTATATTTTGGGTGTCTGTTTAAATGGTGTCCAACCACCACACAACAAGGCACAAAGCGTTTTGTCGATTTAAAAATCCATGTTTGGCACAAAAACCTTTTGTGTGTGTGGCTGTGGGTGTATGTTTCACCTTCCCTTATGGCTGGAGATTTATGGTGGCCATCCATCTTCAAGCTGTGTCCATCACCTCCTCGTTGCTAGGCAATCATGGCAGCAGCTGTATGATGGGAAAGGGTTTATGTTGTCTCTGGCTTAACTTCCCCATCCATCCGCACTTCATCCCTAGCTTGGGATTCAGCTTTTCCCGCACATTTTAGCCCATGCTATTGTCCGCATATGCAGTCATTGTAAAAAGTGTCATCCACTTGTCTCCTTGGTGATGCAGAGTGTTGTTTCTCGTGTTTTTAGAGTTGAGAACTTATTACGACCAAAGTATTATCTAGCTATATCGCACAAGCGAAGTCTTTACACAAATAGACTATAACTTACTGTAAATTTCGAACTACAGAGCGCACCTGATTAATAAACACATACCCAAATGTAAGTTATTCACTGCCATAACATCAATATGTTTTCAAAAACTTTGTCAAAGGATAAAACTACATTTTTATTATTACATCAGTTCAGTTTTCTTGAAATTAAATGTTACTTTGTAAGCAAAGTGACCATGTGTTTAAGGAACGCATTGTTTAGATATTAGAGGTATCACATATTCCCCCAAAAAAATGCACCAAAGTGAAAGTTCTACTTGAAATACATACTTTCACAAAAATCTGTTTTTCTCAGAGGTTTTCCTGGAAACAAATTTCAAGAAACTAAAAAATTCATTTATTTCTGATAAAAGATTAAATGAAATTAAAATGAAATGATCTGCATTTATATAGTTCTTTTCAAGTCAGTGAAGACTTTCCAAAGCGCTTTACAATGTGCTTCCCTTTTCCCAATAGCGGCCGTGCAGCCATGTAAGGCGCAAACCTGCTTATTGGGGGCATTAGGGGTTCAGTTTCTTACCCAAGGACACTTTGACATGTACCACGGAGGAGCTGGGATTCAAACTGCGATCTCTTGATCCCAAGACGAGCGCTCTACCTCCTGAGCCACTGCCAAGATGAGGGTTCAAGCTTCCTTCTGATGCGTCCTAACTACATTTTCTGTTAATCTTCAAAAATGAGTCAAAATGACAAAAAAAATAGCTCTCACAATTTGAGAAAAACATCTGGCTTTGAACGGGTTACAATTTTGTAAAAGGCGCACCGGATTTTAAACCAAACAGCCTTAAAGAAATTATTTACGTCCATTTCTTACATTTAAGAAAAAGAATATGGCTACACCGAAATACAGCGTATGTTTTTTTCGGTACGCGTAACACTGCCCGTCGCCCGCCGCCCGCCGCGTCACAGGATAGGTGAAGAATCTATAAGAGTAGTGGTAGATGTCCTCAGTCCAGTCAGTTCTTGCAATAGCTTGCAGTCTCAGGCTACTACAGTGCTTTTGAAAAGGCCTGTTTTCTCTATGAATCAAAGAAAAAAACTGTTCCTTAAAATTTTGACTTATGTACTTGTACACTCAATAGCTGGGAATGTTGTTTTTGTAAATTGTGACTCTAAAAATGCAACTCAACATACAAATTTTCCCTCGCTCTATTCAAACTCGTACTCCTCTTCCCGCTGTTTTGGGTTAATGCGCATACATTCTGTGGTGGTCTGGTAATGTTATATGAATGGATAAAGCTGTGACATTTTTGCTGCAGAGACTGAAGACAAACTAGAAATGTCAGTGGTGGGCCTTGCATTTGTCACCTAAGCTTTCAGTGATGGCTTTAATAATAATAATAATAATAATAATTTCCTTTGTATTGTCATTCTTTGTAACAATGTACACAGAACAAAATGTCGATACACCTGACCCGTTGTAGCGAGCCGATGCAGCCGCAGCCAACAGAGGGCGCCGCCATTATACCAATTAGGTATGACTCGGCCGAGGCGCGAACCAGCGACCTCCCAGTCTCAAAGCGGGCACACTACCATCTAGGCTACTAATGTGTTGTTCTCAAACAAACTGGCTCTATAACCCTGATATTGGAAGTGAACGACAGGATCAGGCTCCTCACCAATCAAGAGCCAGTTCCCTTCGAGACCCTTTTTCCCTCTAAGGATGTGTCAATATGCATGTTTTTTTTACCATGGATTCTATGCTGTTGAGTTTAAATTTGTTGAGTATAAAAAGGTTGAACCAGATTAGTGTTTTATCTTTTTTTGTACATCAGTATATATTTATATTTATCTTTCCTGTGTTTTTAAGGTATACTGTGTTCTATGTAAAAAATTTAAAATATTTTATTGTTTATTCGTTGTTGCACTGAAAAGTCAACATTTAAATTAACATTTTGCTGTGTTGTTTAGAGATTCTGAATTGTTTGACCTTAAAGTTGCTTAATATAAAAAAGTTCAAAGTTTAAATGAGTAAAAAGTTCACTGTAGATTGAAAATTTAATTATTTTATAATTTTGTAGAATAATATACTGTATTTGGCTTTGACTTTGGTGCATTACTGCCCTATTGCTGACGTTTCCTTACACCTGCAAGAAGGCCTTTATGTCAACGACTCGAAATCTGATTGGCTAAACCAACGCTTCCAACGTCACTTGTTTTCTATCAGAAGGGCCCGGTGATTTTCGTGTTAAGGCCTCTAGGCAGATT
The DNA here is from genome assembly GCF_059441175.1 of Urocampus carinirostris. NCBI lineage: Eukaryota > Metazoa > Chordata > Actinopteri > Syngnathiformes > Syngnathidae > Urocampus > Urocampus carinirostris. The sequence goes on from NC_142355.1 coordinate 41,085,869, forward strand.
TCTGACCCTGGGAACAATGATGGCTAAAATGTTTGTCTTTGTTTGGTTAAATATAAAAGCACGCATCTTGAAGCATCAATTAGGGAAAAAGCAATGAAAGTAAGCTGACATTTTGGAATTATTTAAAAGGTATTAATGGACAAAATATAATTTCGTCACATTATTCCGATAATTTTAAGCCCAGCAAAGAAGGCCTTGCAGGTTCCAATGGCTCATCACTGTTCAATACATATGAAGCATTTTAACGAGTATAGAATAGAGCAGTAATTTTTAACCACTGTGCCGCGACACACTAGTGTGCCGTGAGAGATCGTCAGGTGTGCCGTGAGAAACTATCCCAAAAATTTGAAATGTCATCAAAAATTTATGAATCATTTTCTGCAAATATTATGTCGTTGTCAAGTGTCTGTGCTGTAAAAACTGAGGGTTTTATAGATTATATTGGATAAAACATACAACAGTGTCATTTTATAACATTATTGGTTGGTGGTGTGCCGCAAAATGTTTCCATTGTAAAAAACATGCCATGGCTCAAAAAAGGTTGACAAACACTGGTCTAGCCAACGATCAATAGGTAGGCAGTAATAATATATACTCAAAACAAAAAAGTAACTAAATAGGAAAGGTTGAAAAACACTGGAATAGAGTACAGTTTATATAGAAGCGATGCAATTACTCGTGTGCAACATCAAACTTTTATAATAATAAATATTTGGACCTTTTCATTTCCTTGTCATTTCCTCACTCACATAATAAACCTGAGGCTGTCATAAAGTTCACGGGGGGCAGTTTTAAAAACCTGCCATTTAAGCCGGTTATGAAAACATTCCATGAACAAGTTATTCCTAGTATTAAGTACAAGACAAGAATCAGTTTGTCTGTTCTTCATTCAAACTCCATTCTGAAAATGTCCTCTGTTTCTCGTGAACTTAGTTGTCTGTCCTATATCGTTACCTGTTGTACACCTTTAGTCCCACATCTTTAGGTACATGAGATCTAAAAAAATAAGAAAAAGGGTAAACAAAGAAAAGCTATTAGCAAGTAGATGGCTTTGTGTAAGTAATCACATGGTGACGGGATTGATGTGCATGTCAGCGTGGAGCATAATTATTGGTTGATGAATTCTGAGACAGTGTTTTTATTTACAACCTGGGATAGGTAAGATGTCTTGATTACAGCATTTTTCACGGCGATAGCACAACATGAGGTTTGACTAATCTTGTCTCACTTTTCACTCTTGATAAGTTGCCAGCAAGCGACCAATGCTCCCATTTCAATGACAGTCTGTGTTCGTCAATTAATTAATTAATGCGCTCTGCTAACACATGGACGGTGACAAAACATTGTCATCCTAATCCCTTTGTTCACATTTTTAGATTTAATCTGGATCAAAGACACAGCCCGCGGGCTGGATTAGGCCCACCAGGGGATTGAATCCGGCCCCCGGGAAATTGCTGAGAGGAGCACAAGAGAAAAAATAAGTTAAAATAGTTTAAATATGTAGTTTAAATATGTAATGACAATGCCAGGCCACGCCACTCACAAAGCACATCGAGGTGGATTTATTTATCTCTCTCTCTCTCGTTCTCCCTCTCCCTCTCTCTCTCTTTAACTTTCTCTCAAACTCTCTCGCTTGGTTGCAATTAAGCATATCCATGCTGCCTTTTTTGCAAAAGATGGTCTATTTCAGTGGTTCTCAACTGGTCCGACTTGAGGACCCACCCTTTCACAATTGTAAAAAGGGGCGACCCTAATCCCCCCAAAGAAAATCCACTTCTTAAACTTATCGGATAAAAGTGTTGTGCAAAGCAGAGTTAATAGAATATTTTCACCTTTAACCATTTACTGTACCATTAAGCAGTGCTTCAGAGGCAGACACTCGTGAAATATTTTTGTATTTCGCAATCATTTTTTTTTCAACGCAATCACTGTCACTTTTTTACTTTTCCTTCCCCCTATCACCAACTTTCTTGGAACCCCTTATAATTGGAAAAAAGAAACAAAACACACAAAATCACAATAAAATGAGATGTGTTCCCTCTCTAATACAATTGGGTAGGCGCCGATTGACTGGACAGACAAAAGATAAAGCAGGTCATTATTGCCATCTTTTGTGTAATTTACCCCCTGTTGTTTTTCTTCTTAGCATTATTTTGCCAGGGCAAACAGAAAACGGGTCAGCAACCAACTTTTTGGTCCGACTTACCAGTTGAGAAACACCGGTCCATGACCTGGACTGGTTGACTTGTCCTGAAAGTCACCACAAGTTTACCTCTTATCTATATTTCTGAATCAGAAAACCTTCTGTACTACACGGTCCCACAAAAAAATGAATTGAGAAAACACCCCCACCCACCGTGTGAGGCACTTTGACAAGGTTCTGCCCTAAGCTTTGCTCGAGGCCAGAATAATCTTTCTGTTTTTCCCATCACCCGTATCACACATCCTGCACTACAATCAGCGGACACAATGTATTCACAATGCCATCAGGGGGTAGAGAACACACATGCACACAGAACAAATGACAAAGGCCGTAAGATTGTTTGGCTTATGTAGCATAATGTCACAGCATAATGTGAAGATTAGATTTCATTTTTGGCCTCAATTTTGGGTAACTGGATACCGTATATAACTGCCTAAAGTGATACCATGAGTATAAGAATTTGTTCTCCCGCTTTCTTCATCTATATATTTCATTTCATAATATATATATTGTTTTTCATGTCTGCCAATGACATTTAAGAGCCCCTCTTTACAATGTTTTTTCTTGTTTCTTGCCTGAGTTTATGTGCTCTGGTGAATGTGTTTTTATTTATTTTTTGGTTATTTCCAGGATTTTCCCCCCTTAATGTTGCATTTTTATTTATCTATTTTTCAAAATTGTGACAACGATAAAAGGACAAAATAAATAAATAAAAAACTCAGAATAAACATTTAAAGAATACAGACCGAAAAAGGGCTGAATCCCATGCGTATTTATACCTAACCTTATTACAAGCTGAAAATATTTCTTTCCAAAAATAAAAATACTTGGCACTCATACTTAACCTCTGTGTTTTTCTCATTTTAAGGACAATCTTCGTACTTTAGTCCATACAGCTTACATAGAAACGTGAATAAAAACAACATTTCATTTTTTTCTAATAGGCCGAACCAATTAGGAAAAGTCGTAACATTTAAAGGTAAATAAAATGTTTTAGGAGACTTTTTTTCGTATTTTTTGTAAAAACCAGGTGATGGTTTTGACCCGAAGAGACTATGAGGATTAAACCAAATTTGTAATCAAAACGTCTATTTTCAATTTTTCAGAAATTAAAAATAAATAAATAAATTCAAAATTCTCTGGCACCCTCTCAAAGTTTCATCAGGAATTTTCCATAATGTCAGACTCCTTACAGTAATGCATTGATATTTTGTTTTTGTTCTTTACTATTGTCACTATTAATATAGACATTTTTTTATATATCATTATTATATTGTTGTTGTTTTTTCCTCTTCATTCATTTACACATTTGTTTCTTTTTAGTTTGTCTTCCTTTGTACTGAGGGATGAAGCCCTCAAGTTCTGCTGTAATGACAATAAAGTCCATTCATTCATTCTTCTATTGTTTGGGATATTCGTTTTTGCAAAATTGTGCATCGTCGAAGATCATACCTTAATTCATCTTTCTTAAACATATCATAGTTGTCTATGTGACAATGTGATGCGTTTGTCACTATTGGACAAGTGCAAAGGAGATATCATGGGATGGCGGTTCCTTATTTGGACTCACTGTTGTTTGTTGTTTTGACTCTTGCGTCATTGTCGCTATCGGCAAATCATGTTGCTGTTCTTTGATATTCACACCCTTTAAGGCTGATCTGTATTTTTGAACCTCGGATTTATTAAAAAGAGGAAGCTTGGAGGAGAGCCTTAGGAAGGGATAGAATTTTCTTATCTGAAAGCAATACTGCTGGTCCCCCCTGCCTTCAAGTTCAAAATCCATTGATGTTTTCTTGCCTTTACTTTTATTGTTTACTTAGGTTTATACTTAACACCAGGCTGTCGTTTACAGCTTATGCTACAGTTAATACATTATCAGTGGTATTTTTAGTAGTGTTTTTTTCTTCTTTCAGTCGTATTTAGTCTTGCCTCTTTGTTATTGAACTGCTGCTTTTTCCACAGGACTGATCTTAGGTTTCTATGTTGTCTGGGAAATTTGACATAAAAGGTTGAGTTTTATTGAGTGTGAATTCATTATTCTAAAAATAAGGCCTTACTTGGCATTAAAATGTCTTCAATCCAATTTTTGAAAGTCGAAAAATAAGGAACACATTGATAAGATTTGTATTTGTTTGAACTAAAAATATTTAGTAACACGTATCAATTGTCTTTTTTAACAATTCACTGATGCACTTTTGTGGCAATATTGCGTGACCACAATAATGGAATTACTAAACCGGTGATGTCCTAGGTCTACCCACAAAACACATACTGTAGCAACTTCGGACGTTAGACCATGGTAAAGTGTACATATAATGAGAAGTGGCTGCCCCGCGAATGTTTTTCGCCACGGCTAAAAGCTCTGCCAGGTTATGTGTATGGGGCACGATGTATTGTTTGCAAGAAATATTCGTGCTTTTTTTTTTGTTTGTTTTGTTTGTTTCAATTGTGTTTTTTGTCGACTTGGTCGTAAATTTGAATTAAAAAGGCATTAAAACATTTTAAGTCTCAAATGTCTCAGAGCTGTGCCTTAAAATCATCAAACGTCCTCCTGGCAACACTCTGGAACTTCCTTTTCGCTCGAACTTGAAGTTCCCAAGGTTATTCAAAGTGAATGCTGGCTTATATCTATTTGAATAGTCGCAGGTTTTAGTTGCTTTATCCTTCCTCTGGTGTTTAGGTTTTTTTTTCACAACAGTTAGTTTCAGTACTTTTTTTCTGTATGTACAGACCACCCATGTTGATAACTTCCTCTCAAGTCCGTCCGCCAGCTGCTATTGCTACACTGCACATTTCACTGTGCCTGCTTTGATTTAACTCAGGAACAAAATGAAATATTTTAAATTGCATTTCAAATGATCGGAAGACATTAACTAGTTCCCTGACAGTGTCAATGAAGTCCGTCAAAGGTCAATTTAGGGTGACTGGGCTGGCAATAGATGAGTTAATAATGGAATAGACGAAAACAGGATATACAGATAGAGAATATATATCTGATTTCACATTGTGATTTGGTTAGGCCATTTTGGTGTTATGACTCGGAATGCTGTTTGAGCCAGACCCAGGTAGAGTTCTGTAATGATGCATCCTGTTTACTATGTTGCTCTTAGGTGGGATCTGGCTCCCAGATGCATTTGCCATCTGGGAAGGGCACACAAGCATGCAAATTGTCTTGGGACTGATTCAAGAAAAAGCACGAGGAGCGTAAAAAGTTCTGAGAGGAGAAAAATCACGTTTTGAGGTTCTCCATATTCTGTATTTTCGGTACTATAAGACACACCAAAACTCCAAATTGGCCAGAAATTTGAATGTGCGCCATTTATGCGGTTATGAATTGTATGCAAATATTGACCTGTCGAAACATTTTAATTGCTGACTACAATTGCATAACAATGGTGGCAACATGAATCAAACTGGATAGCAATAGTAAGGGCACTAGATCTTAACCACGAGGTTGCCAGATACATCGATGATTGTTCGCAATTTCATTACATTGCATGCAGTGCGTACCAAACCCAGATTGCGGTGCTAGAGCAATGGATCCTATCCATTGGACGACTAGGGATTACAGATGTCACATAAAAAGGTATAAGGTCGCAATAGTTTTAATCACTTTGCCGGATATGTTCGAGCAATGACAAAGCATAAAGTGATTAAAAATTGGTATAACATATTGTTTCACTTGTTTTTGCCTCAAACAAAGCATTCTAAGTGATAAAAGTTTCTAATACATGTGGCTGTGCTTTTATAGACAACCTAATTACTTCCCACAATGCCTTTCTCTTCATACAGTTTAGAACCACCCAAACTATGTCTCACAATTCCTTTCTATTCATTAAGTTCAGAATCTCGCACGTTTCAAAAGACTTTGCTTGTCCGCAATTATCATGCAAGCATTGCCCTATTTTTAATTTACTTGCAAATGCTCACCTTGAGAAAAATGTGTTAAATTGGCATTTGAGGCCTTATCTGTAATAACTGATGAACCCCCTGGGCCATCAGACATGGAGAGCATTGGATGCTCCCTGTTGATTCACCTCATCTTGTGTGTTATTCCTGACTGTCGGAGCAATGCTGCAGTGTTTCTATCAGATCATCTCTACCTCCTGGTCAGCAGCCCTCGTCTTCACGTAAATGACATTCTGCAGGAATGCATCTCGCATGCCAAGATAAGACTGCCTTTCCCCATCGCTTGCATTTAAGGGCGTGTGCAATTGTGTTTAGGCAGGGTGCTGTCCTAACTGACTAACTTAACTTTATTTTCACAAACATGTGCTGGATCTGAAAGTGAATTGCACATTTAGATCCTACAAAGCAACAATGAGGAAAACAGAATCACTGCCTTTCCAGGTGTGTCGGTACTTTAACTTATTCAATGTTATGACATGACAAAAAAAAGTATCTTTTTGTTTTATTTTTTAAAGACTTTTAAAGGGGTTTGGTGCAGCTCATCTGTAAGTATCATGCCTCTGGGAATGATTTTTGTATTAAAAAAAAAATCATCGTTCGATGGTAGGAGTGGCTTTGATAAACTATTTGTCCACACATTGAGGAAGCTCTCACTTCCTAGTTTGCTTCCTGGATCTAGCAATTGAAGTGTGTAGGCGTCCCCATATGGCAAGGCAAGTTTACTGAAGCACTGTGGTCAGAGTAGCAAAGGAATGGATAAGTACAGATAGTTAGTTAACGCTTTGAGCTTTTTTCTTTCTAAAAAGATGATTACGTCACTATAAAATTTACGCTGAAAAGCTCTTGCAGAGATTATGCATAAGTTCAGTGTTCTTGCAATAAAATGCACCGAAGTAAACAATCTGCTTGAAATGCATCATTTTATATATTTTCTTAGAAAGGAGTTTTTTCACGAAACAATGGTAAAAGCTAGAAACACACCTTTTGCCAATGAAAAATGAGGACTAAAGCTTTTTTTTTAATAGATCCTTTTCCTAGATAGCTACAAAACTAATATCTCTTTAAGGCCTTCAAAATTGACTGGAATTGGCAAAAACAAAATTGGCTCTTCTTTTGACAGAAACATCTGGCATTGAATGTGTGATTATATTTTTTTCGTTATTTTATTTAAAAAGATAATCACATCAATAGTCATGTTCTAACCGTGTTTAGTGGGCTGGGAACACCCTGGACTTGCTGCCAGCTAATTGCAGGTCAGAGATTACCATAATTTCTGGACTATAAACCGCAACTTTTCTTTCACAGTTTCAATCATGCAATTTATGCAGAGATGCTGCTAATGTAGGTAATTTTTCAAACATCGGCCAGTGGCACTCGGGCATCAAAGGTCGAGCAAGACACCAGTAACAACTGCCAATAAAGACCATAGAAGAACCTTAACGTGTGATAACATAGTTTCTTCATTAATATAATTAGCATAAATTGACCCTCATCATGGAAAATTCAGCTGAGAGTCAGGTGCGGGTTATGTATGTACAAATTTATTTTTCCTTTAAGAAATGTATTGGGTGCAGCTTATAGTCAGGTGCGGCTTTAGAATTATAATTATAATTGTCTGTACTGTCATTGATAAAAGTTTAAGGCAATTATTACAGCTGGATTAGATGCAGCACTTCAGGATAAACCTGTAATAGAAGATAAAAAAGAATACAACGATAGACTATTCTGTATTCATAAGGTAGTGCTCATAGACTGTCCTGAATTGGTAGTGTTTCATAATAATAGTCCAACGAAAAGTGAAATGACATTAGCAGTTCATTTTGCAAAATATTTGCAGGAAGATGAAGTGTATTTTTATGTTTGTATTCAGGATTCACCTACATTAAGTTTTGAGGAAGAAATAAAAATATAGAACACTTCCTAAAAGAAAAAGAAGAAATGGAAACTTTTTTTGGAGCATACTTACTTTAAATTCCTGAAAAAAAATGATAAATGAATAGCTGCTGATTTTAAATGCTTTAAATAAAGTCTGATCAGACAAAAAATGAATTAAAGAGCGTTAAGCAATTTTAAAGGGGCTCCTTATGGTGAAAAGAATAGCTTCCCTTAATGTGAGTACTTATTCCGGGGTCATTTTCGCTTTTAAAGGACAGAACAATGAATAGTTACAAGAAAATGGGGGAGGAAACCAATGACAAGAATGATGCGGTCGTCGGCGCAGCCTAATGCAACGTGTCCCAATAACATTTCATTACATTTTCCTCACTCATAGCTAAGCACAAACCAATCGATTTCGGGGTCCAACAGGTTGAATGTCATGCTTGAAGTATATGTTTATGAATTAAAACTGCTCCAGTGTAGATTGTTACCTCTGAAGTGTTAGCATACTAACATTAGCCAAAGTTCAGGTCACTACTCTAACAACAAATATGGAAGTAAAGGGACACACTAAACTTTGAGAAAATGCCAGGTTGTTAAAAGCGTGGCACCTGTTTTGGCGGTGTTCTTATTTTTTTTATTTGTGTGTGCTAAATGAAAAATAAGTAACCTTGACGTGAACCAAAACGTGTATCGCAAGATTCGCACCACCTTACACATAACGCCTTCACAACATGTTTTTTTTCCAGAGCCCATATTTTTTTTTTATTTCCAACTGAAACCGTAAATGGGTTGGGGTTAGAAATTTTTAATAATGCAAAAATACACACAAAATATTTTTTATAGATTCAAATAAAACTTTAAATAGTGCTCTGAATAATTTTACAGTTAAAAAATCTCAACACAACTAACATGACTTATGAATGTGGTCTTCCTCTGTAGTCTCCCAAAGCCACGCAACCAAATATGTTTGAAGTGTGTCTTATTTTGCAAACAGTTGATCGTCAGATTTTAAATTCAAACATTTGTTTTCATGGGGAAATCCCCCAAAAACCGTGGTATCATTCAATGATTCCCTGGTTACAGCGATAAGTGAATAACTACGTACAGTAAACATGCATTAAAATAAGGCTACTCTAGCTCGCTATATAAAGCCTTCATGAGTACAACTAGGTCATAGATATTATAGCGTTTACCTACATTGGGTCACCTACAGTGTTTGGGACGTTAGCAGAAATATGTCTTCATAAACTCATTATATGGAGAATGATAGCTTTTTTGTTTTAATCACATTAATCTATATTTCTTGATAAATACATTATACAGACTACAACCGCGACACTCGTTCTATTGGAAGAGAAGCACTGAGAAACATTGGAAAATCGGAGTTCACGTGACGGGGGTAAGAAACCGTTTTTTCTGCTTCAGTGTGTGCTTCGACATATTTTTGACTTTTTAGTCAAGTGTAGTCACAAACGGGGTAGGGAGGAAAAAAAAGACAACTCTGAAGAAAAATTAGCAACAGCCTTAACTTTCGCTCCAGTCTGCAGTCTGTGACTGTGGAGAGTGTGGAGTGGGCTTCCTGCTTCAGTGGCTCCGCCCCCAGTCACTTATCCAATCAGAAGTTGCGGGGTAGGAAGCATCCAAAACAGAAGGCAGGAAAGTACGAGAAACGTTCGGCCCGGCTATTGCTCGGTATTGTGCTTAATAATTGGCTTAATCATCTAAATAATTTGTAGATATCTGTTGAATTCACAAATATAGCTCTGGTGGATTATTGAGTAGAGTTGTTCATATTTTGATTACGAGGACCTCATCTTTTGACATTTGTAAACCACTGCAGTGCTTCAACACAAAGTAATAAAATTGTATCTTGCCCATCAACAGTTTTGAGTGCTCTGTTATTGGTACTAGTTTCTGGTATTTAAACACAAGGTTCAAAAGGAATTGCATGCATACGTTAATATATTGGATAAAATGTCTTCTCCCAACAAGAATCTTTATTCGAAACACATTTTTTTCCTTTTTATGTTACTCCACTACTGCAGCTGTTACTGCACCAAAGTTCTTCAAAAGTTCAAATGCCTCAGACCTGTCTAACATAGTGCAGCATTTTGAAAGACTGACATTGAATTATTTTTTGTTTAAAAGGACACTGTGTAATGTTTAAAAACTAGATGTGGCAGCATTGTGCAGTACAACCAAAGCACGAGGAAAAACACTAACTTCAAAGTGACCAAACACCATTTTTTTCTCTTTTGTTGCCCAGCCTCAGCAGCAAGACAAGCATGTCAGCTCCCTCTAATTGATCCTCATGTTTTTTTTTAAATAAATACAAATTTCTTGACCTATGAGCAGTGTTCCCTCTAAGCTGCGCGCATGCGCAATTGCCCACTGCTCGCACATTCTCAGCGCACAAGAAAATCTAGCCAGCGCACAAAAATGAGGGCTCAAAATTACTAATTAAGAAGCGACTAAAGTCAAAGTTACAGTGCATGAAGTTAAAAATACACGGGTTCCCCTGACATTGTGTCCTAAATGCGGTATTTTGAAGTCGAGTCGAAGTAGAACGATTTTTAGTAGATAATAGTAGAGTTTGTCGAGAACCGGCTTCTTCGGCTCGCCTCACTAAAAGGAACCGGCTCTTTCGGGTTGTTTTTGCTTCTTTAATCCCAACATGACCAAATATTATGTAAAATTATGCACAAAATGACTTAAAGGAAGGGGGGAATAGACCAAAAAAAAAATACCAAAATGAAAAAGTAGTGAAAAGCTGAGAAAAAAGATTTTTTTTTTAAAAAAGCCAGAAAAAAAGAAAAGAAAGAAATGTAGGAAAAAAAGTAAATAGAGAACAAAAAGAAAAAATTAACAGCTCAGAAAAAATAAACACAATGGGATTTTTTTTAAAGGAATTTTTAAAAAGTAGAAAAAAAACACGGAAAAAAGAAGAAAAAGTTTGTATTCAAATAATTTCCAATTATATCAAGTCAATCTTGTTGCCAACATTGTACTTCCACTAAAAAATGTGATTAAGTACAGTTCTGTATCTTACAACCGACTAAATAAGCCCCCCAAAATGTTAATATTAGGCAACAAAATATATCGGGAAATAAAATGAAATGGATATCTTGTGAAAGAATTGTAAGAACAAACGACGTTTGTAGGCCGTACAACCTTTGCAATAGTACATGAGTCAATTCATTCAAAAGAGAAAAAATAATTTTGCATTGCCCGAAACTCAGCAAAATGTAACTTGATGTCAAGTTTTGTGACATGTTTGATAATGAATTATCTTGCCACACTTGGGATTGCTGTTGCTCACTGTTGTTTCAAGCGTTGCTCACCGACTTTGTGTGAATGCTCTGACCCGTGGAAAATTACAGGGAACATTGCCTATGAGTATTTAAAAAATCGGTGTTCATTATTGTTTATGTAAATTTGCTTATCATTAAAATAACTATTGATTTTCTTTAAAAAAAAGGTTTTTTTTACTACTAGGCGGCGCAAAATAATACACAATGTCCCTTTTATGACTACAAAAAGTTTCATGGAACAAGGTCCAGAAATACAAATGAAAAAGGGCAACGATTCCAAGATAATGAATTAAATCCCAAAACCAATAGACAAAAAAAGTTGAAAACATAAAAAAAAAAAAAAGACAGTTGATTTTAAATGTTAATGCACTCCTCCCATGGGTCTATTGTTAGGATGCACGAATACAAGTGTTTCCTTATAATTCAGGCCAGACTCTAAGCACTACGTTGTAAATGTATTTTACCTGTTTTACAGTCTTTTATCATTTTTTCTCTTCAAAGTCTGTATTACATGTTTACCCTGGAGTGACATGTATAATCTCGTTGCATAGGCTACAATATTTTCACAACGTCGATATCATTGACTATAAAGATAACTCAATTCAAAGTTCTGTTTTTTTCTGTTACAATGCAAGTACCAAAATCTTGTGGCAGTCACTGTAACGTCAGAGTCACTAAGAATGGATTTTGGTTTTGGAATTTAATTTTGTTAAGGTTTGAAGTGGCCTTGAAATGTATTTATTGGGACAAAAAAAACTGGTTATGTAACTGTAATATTTCCGTTTCCATGGTTAGCTCTCCTAGTACTTTTTGTGTCCCTTTTTTGTTTTTTGCCTCTTTTTTTCTTACCTGTGAGATTTTTGGGGGTTGTTTTTTTACTCGCTTGTGACTGAAGTGGGTTTTAACAACAAACTGTTTGATTCATGGTGCAGAAAATAGAGCCTGATTTTATAAAAAATCTATTTCTTCAGACAAGTGCGTCAGAGCAAATTTCCTATGGCCCGATACACTTGATCTGAAGTTAGGGGAGCCCTTTTCTCTACCATATAAGGGATAACATACCGTATTTTGGTTGTAAACCATATGCGTACATATCAAGGAGATAGTTTAATAATCGTTGTTGTTTTATGCGAAGGGAGCCTCTATACTCCCATCACCTTTTATTAGCTTGATAAATCACCTCCGTTGTCAGTCAAGTCAGGGAGAATAATTGGATGTGGTTGTCGCCCTACGTGATGGATTATCAGTCATTGGAGATTAAATGAACAGATAGAGGCCCAGACATAATGGTTTTTGTTTTGCATTTTAAATTGCCTGGGAGCACAGCTACACTCTGTAGGTTTTTATAGCTCGTCCTTTTGGACTTCACTCCCCCACTCTGCAATTTACGTCTAATGACAAATGAACATTAATAGGGGATGCCGTCCTTTACAAGTACTGAATTTATTCCGCAAACTTTGAGCACACAGCGTCCCTCGGGTACGCTCGCAAATGGTTGCACCGTAACATCAAATAGGTTGGCGCATGAGATGCATGAACCTGTCAGACAATGCGCGGAAATATGCAGCAGAATTTTTTTTTTATCGAGGAAGAGACAAGTGACCTGACAACTTGGTCAAGTGGCAGAGCAGCCTCGCCTGATGCAAGCTGACATCTGTGACTAGTTAGCGGGGATACAAACACATTACGGCGACTACCTCATCCTGACTGGATTTTCTCTCTCAAATGAGAATCTGACAGCAATTCCTTCCAAAGGAGAAGCGGATGAGAAGCTAAAGTAAAAGGAAAGAGGCTGTGGGCAGTTGCAATGTTCCGTTTGCGTGTTTGCCCGAGCATGAGCAATTTAACTCCTTGCCCCTTTCTCCATCCTGCCAGAACCCCCCTTCCTCACTGCCAACCCCACCTCCCCTCCATTTCCACATTATCATAATTGTGTCCAGAACATGAGGGGCCGGGGAAGTGATCATGTCATTTTATTTACACCCTGCTTGGCCTTTTTTCCAAACGACATGCCAGTTACTGCCAAACGGATCGGGGCCCGCCGACATCTTTTGATCAGGGCTGTCGGGGCCTATCAGCTGAGAATGGCAGGTAATGGATACCCGGTGACAAACCAAATCTCGGCGAGGGCAGCGAGTGGGCCGCACCTGCCAGGTCTCCATTAGGCTGGCCAGCGCTTTGGAGCAGCCTACTGCCTCAGCCCCCAGGGCCTAAATCAGACTAGCGCCAGCCACATGGATGTCTGGAGATTGGCTGTTAGCACTGGAAATGAGAGTTATTTCTGCAATGACAATTTTGTTTAGAGTGGACGTGCATGCTGAGGGGCAGAATTTAGTGCTTGTGTGTTCAAATAAGGAATTTAGACCTTCTGAGTAAACAAAGTCACTCCAACTTGCAGCTCTTTGTAAAATAATTTGTCTTTTTTGTGGAGTTGCCTGTGAATATGATTGCTGTATCCCAATTTAAAGTGGAGTTCCCTCACTTTTCCAGGCATGAGAATCTCCCACTTTTAGGAGAACTTCCCCGTTTTGAAGTCCTAAAAGTTGACCTCTGTGAATTGGATAGATCAGAAAAGAAAATGTTTTGAGGTGGGGAGGGAGGCATCGTGAGATTTCCTAGAGTGAAACAGTCATTTGAGGTGGTGCGTTTGAATTAAAATCAGTGTAGTTTGTGTGGGCAGAATAAACTATTTATGTGAAATGCACAGTCGATATGATCTCATTTTCACACAATATTTATTCAGGGTACCAGAAACAAATGTTGCAGAATGGATGAAACAGAAAATTGTTCTGAAAGATACAAATAAGCGCCAAAAGCACGACAATGGAAACAACTCTTTCAGTTGTCTGATTTATGAATCAAACTTTAAAGGACATTAAAAGATTAGATGTGCAATGGATGTTGGTATTGTGTTCATTGTTGTCAGTAAAGGATTTGAGGCGTTCAACAATGTCTGTCACTTTTAAAGCTTAGTATTAGCTAAAATAAAGTCAAAACAACATTTTATTCCGATTTTTGATCCCAAATTAGGGCTGTGCGTTAGACAGAAATACATTAGCTGTTTCCTCCACACATTTTTCACCTTGACCTGACTTATTTCTATGCCTGATTTTAACGATGAAAAATTCTAAGATGCCTGGAGTAAGTACCGTATTTTCCGGACTAAAAGTGCTTCTAAGAAAACAAAAATTGCCACAAATTTGAAGCCGCACTTTATAGGCCAGAAGATTTGGGAGATAAAATTGAAAATGCATAATTACAATGAAATGCTACTGATATGTTCATAAAATTTTTGGGGAAAGTATGCAAGAAAGCCTTTGGCTGATTATTTAAATTCATCAAAGGGGAAAATATTGTGGAGAAAAATAGTCAACTCTGTAAGAACTTGTGAGGAGTCATGAAATAATTTTGTAACCGGTGAAGGTCAAGACGGACGATTGTCTAAACTTGCTGATGTCGTCAAGTATTTCTTCTTCATGAAACTGACGAAACCAGATATTGTAGACCATGTAATAGCCTTTCTCTAATTGATGTGGCTTTTTTCCTGGCCAGATTCTTTGAGACTACAGCTGACTCTTGCGTTTCCAACACCAGCATTTCAGATAAATTATTCTACAATATTTTGCAATCACTCAAATGAAGGAGAGAAGATCTCATATGATTTTGAACTGTCATGGTGAACAGGAGAAGACTGCACACAAAAAACCCTTACGGTGCCAAATTTAAAATCTGTTCTGAAAGCCCTCACTCGATGAAACATGATGAATGATTGAATTAATCTATTTTAGTGGTGAACGATTTCATAATCATAATTTATGTTCCATAAAAAAGGTTTCCATTAGTTTCTGGTGTTTTTTCTTATGCAACCTTTTTTGCACCCATAACTGTAGTTTTAATTTCATGCACCTTACAATCCGCTGCGCCTTGCACCGCATTACAATAAATGCAGTACATTAACGGCAAATCAGTTGACTTTCTAGGATTCTCGTCTATATTCAACACCCTTCACGTTTATATACACTTTAACAAATTGTATAGGCTTTTTTTAACTTTGAAGGTTAAACTGGTTAACAAATAAATCCATGATACAGTAATCCACAATACCTCTTGGTTCCGTTGTGAAAGAACACCAAGCCAGAAGCACTATTTAAAGAGTTGCACTGTATCTTGACTTCGATTTCAATCCATCCAAATAGTTTGATTTCTGTCTCTGTTTTGTTTATGTAAACTCTGAATTCAAATGGTGCAACTCTTAAAACCTGTAAAGGTTGTAGCAAGAAACCAAATGCACAGAATTGAGAGCTTAAAAGGCTTTTGCTTCTCGTAAATGCATTTTTTGCTTTTCGGACCGGTACGAACGAAATTCAAACATCCCTCTTTCAGAAATCTTGATAGTTTGCTATTACGAGTGTCTGTAAGAGTGTGTGATCAGAGAAAAGGGCAGATGAAGAGGCGTCAGACATATTAACTGACAGATGGAGGTTGATCCATCTCATTTATTACCCTAGAGGAGAATGCCACAGTAAGCTTGGGCTTCATTAATTTCAGATTTAGTTTTCATTTCAAGCTGTTGCGCCCTGAGATAAATAAAATGGTGCATTATGTTTTTGCCAAGATATTTCTTTCTTTTTTCAATACATGGAGTGAAAAAAGGGGAGGCATAAGTTCCATGTGGCTGGGGTAGTATATAAATACAGGCTCGCCTAGAGGAAAATAACACCTCAACGGTTGATGAGGTGAAATGGGATGACTGTAATTTCTCAGCTCAGCTTTAAAGGCTCCCACACAGATGGCTCATTTATCCCGGGGAGTCCTCGGGCACACATTGCAGAGAAACTTTTTTTAGTTATTCTAACGCAGTGTGTTGACTCCTTGCAATTTTACTCATCTTGTTTCTTTCCCCTTTGTCTCCATTTGCCCTACAGCCTATTCTCCGGAGGAGCTGACAAAGCACCCTGCAGAGGATGAGGAGGCGGAAGCAGACGACATGCCCTCAGCCCCTCAGGATGACCTTCCCATGAAAGATGAGATTGTGGAGAAAAGTCTGGACTCTGCCAAGGACCAAGCATGTGACCAGGAATCAGTGGAGGCTGCAGAGCTGTCAGGGCAAGAGATGGACAGCGAGTCACATGTGAGCGAAATTAGTGATTGTCTCTCGGACTTTGACAGCCCCTCTCGAAAAACTGAAGGAAACGTCGACACAGTGCTACTAAATGGTGCTGCAAAGACACCACCCGTTGGTACGGACACTTTGGAACATATGAAGGCCATCTATTCCAGCTTCCTAACTAGTCCTTTGTGGGCACCATTGAACTTTAATACAAAACCAATACAGGTGCCACCATCTGCTGCAACGGAGAAGCCAACTCGCAGCAACAGCACCAGTAGCAGTAGTAGCTGTAGCAGCAGCAGCTATGACTGGCATCAGTCGGCGGTTGCCAAGACACTTCAACAAAATCCTACGCAGAGTCATCATTCTAACCAGTCAGAGCCGAGTCTCTTCAGCACGGTCCAGCTGCACAGGCAGAATCCAAAGTTGTTTGGTTCCATC
Source organism: Urocampus carinirostris (assembly GCF_059441175.1). Lineage (NCBI taxonomy): Eukaryota > Metazoa > Chordata > Actinopteri > Syngnathiformes > Syngnathidae > Urocampus > Urocampus carinirostris. The sequence continues at coordinate 41,102,724 of NC_142355.1, forward strand.
TTTACCGGGGCAAGCAAGTTCCGTTGCAAAGGCTGCAGTTCTGCTTACGACACCCTGGTAGAGCTTACTGTTCATATGAATGATACAGGTCACTATCAGGACGACAACCAGGATAAGTCAGGGAACAGTGCGAAGCGCTGGTCCAAGCCACGCAAACGATCACTTTTGGAAATGGAGGGCAAAGAGGATGCCCAGAAGGTTTTGAAGTGCATGTACTGTGGTCACTCCTTTGAATCTCTGCAGGACCTAAGTGTCCACATGATTAAGACCAAACACTACCAAAAAGTGCCTCTGAAGGAGCCTGTGGCCCCTGTAGCCACTAAAATTGTGTCTTCTAAAAAAAGAGGACTTCTGGGACTTGAGATCTCTGCTTCAACACGTTCAAGAGAAGGTACCCCGAAAGCAAAGCACTCTTATTTAGACATAAGTGAATCGGCACAAAAACTTTCTTCCAGCCCCTACACAGCTTCCAGCAACCGATACGCTCATCAGAACGGTGGTAGCTACGCCTGCCAGTTTGAAAGTAACAAATTCCAAATCTTGAAATGTATGGAGTGTGGCAGTTCACACAACACATTACAAGAGCTTAGAACCCACATGATGGTGACGGGGCACTTTCTGAGGGTGACAAACTCTGTCGGAAAGAGAGCCAAAACAGTTCCTGAGACCACCTCTCCTAACCCTGGGAGAATATCCACACCTACAGAGCCAAGAGTTCAGTCCGTCCCACTAGCACCCTCCACATTCTCTCCTACGCCTCTTCAAAACTCTCCAACTCCACCTGCAAGCTCTCCTCCCCTCAAAGAGATCAAAAGGGAGGATGTTGAGGAGGCGTGTACAAAGCAGGAGGACCTTGAATTTGAAAAACAAAATGTCATCTCCGTCAGGAAGGAGGAAAGTCCGGAAAAGGAGGACAAATATGACAGCTCAAAGTATAATTATCTTACTGAGGAGGACCTGAAGGAGGGTCCCAAAGGGGGTTTGGATATTCTGAAATCACTGGAAAACACTGTGACATCAGCTATCAATAAGGCCCAGAGTGGTAATCCGAGCTGGGGGGGCTATCCAAGCATTCACGCAGCTTACCAGTTCCCAAATTCCATCAAGCTGCAACAGGGAAGTTTTGAAAAAAACTCCCCAATGAAGTTCTTATTTAATGGCGGGGATGGTGTCTTGCCCTCCCTTGCCAGTAACCAGCCTCTAATTAGCCCACCTCTTACCCAGTCGTCCCCCTTTCCCAGCAACAACTTCCAGGCTATGGAGGACTTGGTGAAAAAAGTGACTGAGAAAGTAGCAAAAGTAGAGCAAAGAGTGAAGCGGTGTTCTCCCAAAAGGGAAAATCATATCTCCCCCTGCAAAAGCGAGGCTGGTGAATTGTATAAGGATTTAGAGTCTGAGTCACCTAGGGAATTGAGGGCACTCACCCCATCCAACGGTGACAGGGGAAACCACAGTGCCCGAGCATCCCCGGCAACAGAAACCAAGAGGGAGTCTGCAGTCAAATCCCAGAATGCCTCCAATTTAACATGCAGCACCGCCATCATCACTGGCCATACTCCACCAGAGCAGCCCTTTGTCAATCCTCTAAGTGCTCTTCAGTCAGTAATGAGCATTCATTTGGGGAAAGCAGCCAAGCCCGCCTTGCCAAACCAAGATCCCCTGAGCTTGCTTTCCAGGTTCAGCCAGAGTATGGCCGAGAGGGCCGCTGTGGCTGCTCCTCCTCAACAAACTCATAAGTTCGGGACTGTTGGAGACAATACTTTTTGTCAATCCAATGATGACCAGCCTATGGACCTCACGAAAGGCAAAGGTGAGAAAGGAGTAGCTGTAGCATCGGCTCCCCTGACGCCATTGTCCACGCCCTCCTCCGGCTCTCCTTCATCCCTTGTCACCCCTGCAAAGCTGACAGTGGTCTCTCCGTATACATCCAACAGCCCATTGCATGAGAACGCACTGTCCGATATCTCAGACATGTTGAGAAACCTGACACAATCCCAACCAGCTCCAAAACTGGCCTCTCGGTCACGGGTGAGTGACAAAGGGGAAGGCCCGGTTTCCGCATGCGATGACGACGACGCAGCCCTGCACGGTCACAAGCGCAAAGGTCGGCACTCCAGCTGGAACCCCCAACATCTCCTTCTCCTGCAGGCGCAGTTTGCCTCCACATTGAGACAGACCTCAGAGGGGAAATACATAATCAATGACCTCAGCCCACAGGAGAGGATGCACATATCTCGTTTCACAGGTCTTTCGATGACAACCATTAGCCACTGGCTGGCTAATGTTAAATACCAGCTAAGGAGAACAGGCAGAACCAAGTTTCTGAAGAACTTAGACTCTGGTCAGCCTGCTTTCTTCTGCAGTGACTGTGCCTCACAGATCCGAACCCCAAATGCTTATGTCTCTCACCTGGAAGCTCACCTTGGCTTTAGAATCAGGGACTTGGCTAAGATCTCACCAAAACAGACCGTTAGGGACTCCCACAATGTGGCTGACAAACTCACACCGCTGGAGTCGTACCCGTCGCCACAAGATACCTGCTCTGGCAATGGCTCGGTGTACCGCTGCCAGCTCTGTGTCCGAAAATTTGCCACTAAGCACGCTATCAAACTTCACCTCAGCAAGAGTCACGGGAAGTCCCCTGAGGACCACTTGCTGTATGTGTGCGAACTCGAGAAACACTCTATTTAGTCGTAAACTTGATTAAATATGATATCGTTGGTCGAAAACACGAAATTGTGGTATAATGCACTAAGATGCCAAGAACTGCTTCGGGTGAAAAAAAAAAAAAAAACATATTTTCAGCACAAAGAATTGACATTTATTTGGTCTGTAGGATATTTGTGTGTCGTTGGATTTCCACAAGTGTTGAAAGGCCAAAATATTCAAACGCATTTTTTTAATCTTTAATTAATAGGCACCCATTGGTGTGAAGGAACGCGTTAACAAATAACTTGAAATGTATCAGTTATATTTATTTATTTTGTATTTTCGTGAGTTTTTTTCTTTGATTTGCTGGTTATGTGCATGTTCAGATCTTACCTATGTACAGTCCTGGCCTGTCATTCGACACTTTAAATTGGTCTCCTTATGACAGCTTAAAACAACCAAATGCCCGAGAAAAGCTCTTGAAATGATCTGCCAAACAGCAAATTGTTATTTTGAAATGTATTTCTATGTCAATCTTTGGATGTTCTCGCTGATTGTAAAAAAAATTCACTGTACTTTTTAATTGAGTGAGTGACAAAATCCAGGTCATTTAATGTATACAATGTACATAACAGTGTTTATGCTTACAACTTGCTGTTTAAATTATGCATACTTGTTATATTTCTTAATTTAAAAAAGACAATGACTATCCACTGGTGCAGAGCCTTGAAGAAAAATAAGGACAATGTTTTGCACACTAGTTTTATAAATGTTATTTGATAAAGAAAAAACAATTATGTTAATGCCTTGTGCTTCTATTATTAAAGAAATTAATGTTGCGTAGATTGTGATTTTTTTTTCATTATGAGTGCTTCTACAATGTATTATTTTTCACATACATTTAGTTCCATGTACCATATTTTCCCGACTATAAGGCGCACCCATAAACTTAAAATTGCCCAGATATTCGAACATGCGCCTTATATTCTGACCAAATTGGAAATGTGAAATCATTTTTGGGGAATTATCGATCAGTCTATAAAACCGCTGACCACAATGGCATTTCAATTGTGGTAACAGGAATCGAACTGAACAGCAATGGTAAGAGCACCGAAACGACCAGACGGCTAGGGCCATGATTGGTTGTTCACGATTGCATAACAATGCAACAAAATCAAACTCTGATCGTGGTGGAGAAAGTGCCCGATTTTATTCAGAAAACCACTAGGGATAAAGATGAACCATGAAATGGCAATGTTACACAAATTTTAGTCATGGCACTAGATATGTTAGTGTAGAGAGAATGTTGTTCCACTTTGTCTCAGCTCAAACTAAGTATTGTAAGTGACAAATATTTTAAAATTTGTGAAGCCATGCATTTATTTATATCTTTCTTTATGACCAAATTACTTTCCACAATGCCTTTCTTGTCATTCAATTCAGAATGTTGTGTGACTTTACAAGTCGGCCATACCGCAGACCGTTTTCATGTCTGACAATATTATCGTGGCCCGCCCAATATAAATATCAACAATTTCGTCCCGTGACTAAAATAGTGTCATGAAGAGATGAGACCTAATGTCTATTAATATGTCGTCTGTATCCTGAGGGGTCTAGTACACAGGATCCTGTCCACTCAATGACGCAATTTTCGTTTGATTCCCATCGCATCCAATGTTATGCAATGGTATGCAAATGTGATCCGTCATTTAGTCTGTGTAAATGCAGTTATTTTTTTATTTGTCGTACAGCCTTAGCCCTTACAGCCATTTTAATACCATGTGCCACGCTGGCATTAGTTTATATGGCATTGTCCTGTGAAGCGTCATCACCCCCTGCGAGTCGCGCCTTAGAGGACAGGTGCGTGCTACACCTAAACAGGGAACTATGAACTGTGTATTTCTGCAAAGATCACATATCAATTATGGACTTTTATTTTGGGCTCTGCTAAAAAATAGTGTTTCCAGGTGGTAAACTGTAAAGAGAAGAACTTCCTGCAACTGAAAATGGAAGCTACATATTCCTCATTTTTACCCAACACCTATACTGGTAGAGATTTGTCTCAAAAACAAATATATTCGCAATTTACTCATGATCTAAAAGTCATATGTCATGATAAATGCACATAAAAATTGCAAATGTAAATTGGAGAATTAGTTGTGGCCCTGCAAAATAGATGATTGACACCGGATTTTTTCTTTTAATGATACAGGAGAAAGTGGAAAATTGTCTTTGAAAGTCATCAAAAAAAGCTTGAGTTCTGCCATGAAAAGGGAGTACGAAACCTGCGACCTACTGAGATCTTATTCGATCGCTGAGATATATGCACGTTCTCCAGCCTTTGAAATTCCCGGTCATTCCTTTGTTGCCATTTCTCTAAAGGTGCGAACGATGCCACTGCCTGGAAGTCGTTTGGCAGGTGTTGTGTGCTGCATGTAAACCAGCAGATGTTTCTGAAACAAGCCACTGGAGGAGGGGTGCGCAGGCGCTGCAGCAGCAGGCAGAGTGGGCTGATTACCACAGGGGCTTGGATGCCATCAGGAGCCCCGGGCACACACAGCAGATCTGGCACACACCTGTACTCCAAGACTGTCCCTTGGAAAAAATAAAGCTGATGGTGAATATGCGCACAGAGACAAGCTGACAGTAGTGCAGAATGCCCTGACAGGTGCAATTCCCTCAAAGCGCACTTTTGGATCTAACAATATTACTGGCAGGTGTTGACGCTATCAGAAGAGTGAAAAATCTGGCTTGGTGCCATACACCAAGTTTGAATTCCTTGCAGCAGAGTGCGTCTACTTGAAATTCACCCCCTCAATTTCTGTGCAAATTGTTAGAATTAATATTGTCTTTGTTGTCATTGATAACAACAATATTATTTACAGAAAGATTAAACAAGACACTCCAGGATAAGCACATAACTACGACATTAAAGTGGCAGAAGAGAATTAAAACATGTTTTCGGATAAATTGGCAAAACATTTTGGAGGCCTAAAATGTATGTGCAATCAAAAAGCAGTGGAATCACATTTCGCAATAATATAATTCCTAAATAATTGAGAATATTCAGATTCAGATTCAGATTCAGATTCAGATCTACTTTTATTGTCATTCTAGTACACGTGTATACAGAACGAAATGTCGATGCATCTGACCCCCACAGTTTCCTTGAATGTACAGATATAAATAATGTTGTATTGTATTTTGGCTACGTGTAGTATTTTACCATAGTGCCGATAGTGCAAGAAGAGTAGCTAACCAGATGTGCAATATGGGCAGTCAGGTTAACAAGTCAGGTACACAGTAACATTAACACTGTAACAATAACGCTGTAATTACAATAGTGCAGAGAGCAATGTGCAAGGAGTGGCAAGCTATAAAAAAAACTGCCAGTAGTGCAAAAGTCAGATTAGCAGCCGTTTAGATTTAAGTTAACTATATGTTAGATTGACCATTTAACAGTCTAATGGCCAGGGGGACTAGACTATTGCGGAGCCTGGTGGTCCTGCACCGCACACTGCAGTACCTCTTCCCAGAGGCTAGCAGAGTGAACAGTCCATGATGGGGGTGAGAGGGGTCCCCGGTAATGTTTTTTGCATGGGATAGGCAGTGCTTCTGGCCAATGTCCTGAATGGAGGGAAGTGTAGTCCCGATTATTTTCTCTGCTGTCCTCGTTACCCTCCTCACACTACCCCAGTCGGTAGCGCTGCAGCCTCCACACCACACAGAGATACAGCTGGTCAGGATATTCTCTATGGTGCCCCTGTAGAATGTAATGAGGGAGGGTGGGGGCAGGTGGGCTCTCCTCATCCTCCGCAGGAAGTACAGGCGCTGCTGTGCCCTCTTAACCAGTGATGCAGTGTTTACGGACCAGGTGAGTTTGTTTGTAATGTGCACCCCTAGGAACTTGATACTGCTGACAACCTCCACAGCCTTGTTGTTGATGCAAAGTGGGGCATGGTTGGGCTGGTTTTTCCTAAAGTCGACAATGATCTCTTTAGTTTTGTCGACATTCAGGACCAGGCTGTTGTCCCTGCACCAGCCCACCAACTGCTCCACCTCCTCTCTGTAGGCCAGGTCGTTGTCATCCCTGATGAGGCCCACCACTGTTGTGTCGTCAGCATACTTCACGATGTGGTTTGTGGCGGACCTAGGGACGCAGTCGTGTGTCATCAAGGTCATACAATATGTCATACAATTTAAAAGTACAGTCATAAAAAGGTAGCAGGTTCAATGTACGTTTTATTCAAAAAATATTTTTGCTTATTTTCAAAATTATTTTCTCTGATTATTTTCTATAATTTAGTAACTGCTTAAATGGGGTCTAATCGTGAGCGGAACCCTTTTATTAAAGTATTTATTTTTCTACTATGTACAAGTGCAACACAATAAGGATTTTTTTTTTTTATACAATCTTTTTTTTCACTAACAAAAATATAAAATACGTTATAGGTTTCTCTCCATTTCCAAGTTAAAATAATAAGATGATTGAAAGAAGACTAAAATAATAAAATTTGTAAAATGAACAATATTTTCCTAATGTTGATTTTACTGTGAATCAGTTTGTCTTTGAGCCACTGGGGTTACAAATGTATGCGATCACCACAAATGTGTAAAAATATGAGTGAACACATTATAAAATAAGACTGCCAAAAAAAATGTAAATATAATGCCAAATTAATCTGTTTTTATTTTGTTAAAGTTAGGTGATATTGTCATGTTACTAAAAAGAAGATACAGACGCTGCCCTACTTACAAACAAGAATTTGTAAGTTCCTTCAGTGCTATATTTTGTATTGAATGTATGTTTAAGGTTTATATAAGTATGTTTAAGGCTTGTATAAGTAACCTGTATTGTTTGTACTGAAAATAAACATTTAATAAAACAATATCCTCTATAAATATAAATAAAGTTAAGTTTAACCTACTTATTTATGGAAGATGGGCTTCAAGGATAAGGCGACTTCCACCTCTGTGGTAAAAAGTGGCTGGGAAAAAAGCGATCCAACCATTTTCTCAACAACATCAAGCTTAGATACTCCACTTTCATTTCAAATAAAACGTCTCGCCTCTTCCTTACACTTTACACAAACCATATTGAATGGATGCACGAGATATTAAACAATAAAAATGTCAAAGTTCTTAGCGCGCTGGAGATACACACTACAATGTTTACACACGAACTAGGAAGAGGAAGCAGATTTTTTCTTCGGGATGGATGCTGGGTGACTTCTCATAGCGCCACATGCAGGTAGCGGTGGAAAGAAGCACAACAGTACTGTCCTCTACTCCAAAAAATGTGCACACAATACAAAATCTAAATTACAGCAATGTCCGGATATTTTTTGACATCCCGGGAAAAAACAAACGTTTGTACCGTTTTTTTGTAAGTTGAATGGTTGTAAGTAGGGGAGCTACTGTATATATATTATGTATATGTAAATATTGTATATATATAATATAGGCAGCACAGCGACACAGTGATTAGCACGTGTGCAGCACAGTTCTGAGGTCAAGAAATTGAACCTCCTGTGTGGAGTTTTTGTGTTCTCCCCGTGTTTGCGTGGGTTTCCTCCGGGCTCTCCGGTTTCCTCCCACATTCCAAAAACATGCATGTTAGGTTAATTTGCCGGTCCCAAATTGTCCTTAAGTGTAAATGAGCGAGCGAGTTGTCTGTCCCTGTGTGCCCTGGGACTGGCTGGCAACCAGTTCAGGGTGTCCCCTGCCCACTGCTTGAAGATATCTCCGATGGGCTCCAGCACCCCACACGACCCTACTGAGGATAAGCGGTGCAGATAATGGAGGGATGGATGGATATAATATATGTATATATATATATATATATATATATATATATATACATTTGAAATGAGTATATAAAATGTACCTGCCAGCTGAACAAGATTTTATCGATTCTTTTAGGTGTTTTTTTAGGTGCATACTGATTATTATATTATATTATATCATATATCATTATTTTGCTAGGTTAATAAATATAGCAAAAATCCACTTATATTGGGGGAGGATCTGGCAGGAGTATTTTTTCATTTGATCCAATTTAAGAGTCTCCAACATAGTGCCCAATAAGGACGCTTGAGTCGCAAGTGGAAAGGTCCTGAAAATAGCTCACCAGTGCTGGTTTATTGAGAATTTCTAGTCAATTTGATTTCTAACTGGCATGATGTTTATTATACTAAACTTCTAATAATTAAAAATAGTAAGAACATAAGTTATTATTGTTTCCATCGTGCTGTGGTTGGCACAAAACTCAAAAGGTGCCTGGTTTGAAACCGGAGGTAGACATGATGGGTACTATCAGGCTTTACCAACTAACCAAACATGAAAATTGTAGCCTTTCCCGCCAATCAACAACATCAAGTAGCTCTCGGCTTCAAAGAGGTTGGTGACCCCTGATTTAAGATAACATCACTGCTGTTCGGGTACTTACCAATCACAGTTGAGCATCAAGGAACTGAGACTGGTCATTATGATGTCATTTTTAGTCGTCAGTTGCCAAAATAACCGCCTATTCAACTTTCAATGATCATGTCATCAAAAGGTTGGCTGAGAGACACTGTGTTCTATGGCCTGTCATGAATGATGGACGCGGCAGACCCAGAGCCTGGAAAGTTATCTGGTTGCCTTGGTGACGGCCATTGGCCCAGCCTCTAACCCTGCTCGCTCGTTCACTCAACGCAGGACAGCTCGAGTGCAGCACACCCATTTACTCTCTTAAATCTCATCATCTCGCTTCAGTTCCTCCCACCCGGGAACAGATTAATTAACACACACACACGGTGTCCTGACCCCGTCTTCTCACACAAACTCATTACTGCCTAAGAATCGCTCCTGGCCCTACAACGTTTAGGATGTATCGGTCCAACGTTGCAGGAAAAAACGGACAATGACTCACGTTTGACAAGCGGAATAAAACCCTTAACAGAGAAGCATTATTGAAAGATGGCAGTCAGACCGGTAGCCATTGATAATGCAAATGAAAAGGCCCGAGTTGTGTTATTGAATATCGTGGGCGCTATCTGTGATAACTGAGTTCACGCAGGCGTTCAATTATGTCTGACATAATGGACTTTTTTTTCTGCAGACTTGTATGTGTTGATGAAGGCTTTGGGGGAAGTGATGTGCACGAGGTGAAGATGGTTGCGGGCGGTAATGAGATAGTTGACACTTTGGGGGTTAATGAGGGGCTGGAGGGAGATGGCTAAATGACTGGACTTCTGCTTGGATGAGCATTATAGTGGCTGCAGGAGGACAGCGGTGTAACTGTGAGTTTGACATTGTAGGTGGTTTTGCATGGCAGATCTACTCGACGACGCTGATTATTTGACTGATCATAAAACCAATATTGTGGTGGGAATAACCTGTTAGGAACATGTTCATAGAACATAATTACTATGCTTGGTAACGAGTGCTGTAACGCGTAACTAATACAGTTTTTAACTCAACTGTCGTTACAAAGACGAGCGTTACTCTGCTACTTTTTAAAAGCAGATCACAAATGATAATGTCTTCAAATGTTTGACGGTTTCTTTTTCGCTTACAAAATGATATACAGTAAGTTCTTCAAACAGCCAGCAACACAACGCAGAAAGGTGACTTCATATGTACCTACAAAATACAACTTACAAATACAACTTAATACATTTACAGTGGCACCTTCTCAAGCATTCTCGAGTATTTTCTTCTTTCTGATATTCTCCCTACTGTATATACACTGTATATACATACTGTAAAATAAAATACTGAAGTCGGGAATTCAATTTATATGCCCAGTCTTGGTTGTGTGTCACTACGATACCCCCCAAAATTAGTGGGATAAAATATTTTATTTTGAGAAGGTCTGCACTTTATTTTGAAAAGTATTGAACGCTATTTATAGCCATCCTTCCATTACTTGTGCCCCTTATCCTGAGTTGGGTCGCGGGGGTGATAGAGCCCATCCCAGCCATCCCACCCTGAACTGGTCGCCAGCCAGTTGCAGGGCGCTATTCCTATTTTTTTATTTATTTCCATGGTTGTAAACCGAAGAGTATTAACAGAATTTCTGCAAGTGTTGTCATGAGGATAGAACTTTTGTGAGGTACCGGTTCACCTTACGTGTCACGACGTGAGTCACTTCTGCCCAAATCAGATGGGTGAATGGAAAAAATAGCAGTATCTTGTTAAGTGTGAGGTGCTGTTTAATGTTTACTGTGATAAGGAAAATTTAGGCTTTAGCAGTCGCAATATCCACCCTACAACGGCATTAGCTTTAAAAGAACTATTACCTATGGTAACTGCAGCCTTTCCTTCGTACACTGGGTGTGTTGACTCACTTACTAACAACTTTAATACTGCTTTGGTTAATGTTCTTGATTCTGTGGCGCCCCTAAGGCATAAATTTCGACCCAAGAAGCATACACCTTGGTTTACTGAAGAAACCAGGTCACTCAAACAAGATTGCAGAAAACTTGAACAAAAAGCTGGAGGTCTTCCGACTGGCCTGGTGTGACAGCTCGCTGAAATATAAAAGCTCTTGCCTCAGCTAAAGCATCGTTTTTCTCTAAGATTATTGTTAAACATAAGAATAATCCGAAATTTTTGTTTGACACAGTGGCGAAATTTACCAGACAACAACTTAACCTAAATAGTTCTACTTATTTTGCTAATGACATTATGGATTTTTTTAATAAAAAGATTCAACTAATCAGGAATGAAATTTAAAAAAAACGCTTTGTAACCTCTTCCTACCTTAAAGCTGTGGAGGTGTTAGGTAAGGACCGTGTTGGCGGTTGTTCAGAAACATTCTCCAGTTTCAATGATTTGTCCCTTAATAGTCTAACACAGATGGTCAGTAGGTCCAAACAAACTACATGCCTGCTCGATCCGTTTCCAGCTTCACTGGTGAAGGATCTGTTTGGGATCTTAGGACCATCAGTTTTAAATATCATTAATATATCGCTATCCTCGGGTATTGTTCCTGTAGCCTTCAAGTCTGCCGTCATTTAACCCACGCTTAAGCGACCTAACCTTGACCCAGAAAGCCTAGGTAATTATAGGCCAGTGTCAAATATGCCATTTTTTGCAAAATTACTTGAAAAGGTCGCTGCACAGCAGTTAAATGACTTCATGTCAGAAAATAACCTCTTTGAAACTGTCCAGTCAGCATTTAGGGTAAATCACTCTACTGAGACAGCCCTGGCTAAAGTAACCAATGATCTCCTTTTAGCAATAGATTCCGGTGCCTCATCAATGTTACTGCTGGTGCATCTCAGTGCTGCTTTTGATACTGTCGACTACAACATATTACTTGTTCGTCTGGAATGCATTGGTGTCTCAGGAACTGTACTCTCATGGTTTAGGTCCTACCTGTCAGACAGGATGCAATGTGTTAACTATGGCAATCTGACCTCTAAACAATCTAATGTCCCGTGTGGTGTTCCACAGGGTTCTGTACTTGGCCCCCTTCTTTTTAGTATTCATATGATCCCGCTTGGTGACATTATCCACAAGTATAATGTTAGTTTACATTGCTATGCAGATGATACTCAACTGTATGTGGCACTGGAGACAACTGGACAGTTAAGTTGTTGAAATCTGGAGGCTTGCCTTACTCAGATTGTGATGGATGTCACTTCATTTTTTGCGCCTTAACCCAGAAAAAAACTGAAATGTTGATTATTGGTCCAGCTCGCTGTTGTGAGTTTTCAAACACTACCCTGAACCTAGACAAATGTAATATCACCCAGAGTGAATCGGTCAAAAATCTAGGTGTTATATTTGATCCTAATCTGTCGTTTCAGTCACACGTGAAAAATATTTAAAAAATAGCTTTCTACCACCTCCGTAATATTGCGAAGATTCGTTCGATGCTGTCCCAATCAGATGCAGAGGTTTTAATTCATGCGTTTATTACTTCTCGGCTTGATTACTGTAATGTATTGCTTTCTGGTCTCCTGATGTCTAGCATCAAAAGTTTGCAGCTGGTTCAGAATGCAGCAGCTAGACTTTTGACGAAGACCAAAAAGTTTGAGCATATTACTCCAGTATTGGCCGACTTGCACTGGCTCCCAGTCCACCTAAGATGTGACTTTAAGGTTCTCTAATTAACATATTATGGTTTGCATGGACTTGCACCCTCTTATCTCACTGATTTGATTTCCCCCTATGTTCCTGCATATTCTGTATTGTCCTGTCTTTTTCCGACTGCCTGCCTGGTGGTGTTACGAAGGAGAAGGACGATTTGAGATGAGTCAGCAGACCAGCGTTTGACTTGAAGCATGTCAACCTGCATGGACCAGCTGGCAGAGATGGGAACCTGCGTCGTGGCCGTCATAGACTTTCTGGACTAGTTTACAGGCTGGGGGCGTTGCTGCTGTCATGCACTTTCCGGACAAATTTTCAACATGTTACCTAGTGTTTACTATGTTTGTGTACTGTAATTCTCCCTGGTCCTCCCGAAAGGGGGAGTACCACTTGAGAGGTCCCTTCTCAAGGTTTCTCTTTTTCCTCGCGCTGAGGTTTTGAGTTGTTCCTTGCCCGCATGTTGGTTTAAGATCAGGTAATTGTATCATTGTAATGCTGTGCAGTCCTTTGAGACATTTTTGGTGATTAAGAGCTATATAAATAAATTTGACTTGACTTGACAGTAGTTCAGAAGCCTCATTTCAACGCAAACTGTCTTTATTTTAGGTCAAGTCAAGTCATGTGTATTTGTATAGCCCTTAATCACAAAGAGTCTCAAAGGGCTGCACAGATTATTGCAAACAGGTGAGCCTGTTGTTAAATATGCATGATTTACACCAAAAATATTGGCATTTATGTAGCAATATTTCTGAACGTTTGAATGTCAAAACTGAGTGCTTTATTTTGAGTTGGTAAAAAGGCCCGCTATTTTCTGTATGTTTTCCCGCTCTTAAGTCTAACAGTCACAATGGCGTCTGTTTTATGTAATGTGTGAAACAGCCTAATGTGAAATGTTTATATTTATCCCTGACATTTAGAATAGTTGGTTGTCTGACCACTTGCTGGGTATACGGGATGAAGGGATTTGTTGAAAAGATTTAGGAAGTAGCCAGTTCCGTTTAACCTCAGTCACGTGTGTTGCTTTGGACAGCAACTAAAAATGAAAGTGTATCGACTTTATTTGTTGAGCATTTTTCAGGCACTAAATTGCCACTGAAAGTGCTGTTTAAAAACAATTAGCATAAAACAAGACAATGAGATCCCGTTCTTTCTCCCCACCCAAAAATTTAAAACACCTAATATACACACACACACACACACACACTTCACATCCACACAGAAAATGGTTGAAATACAATAATAACTAAATAAGTACTAATAAAGAACAAATATTATTATGGCAAGGCACAGACTAACCATGCGAGGAAAGGGACCTGAGAGGGGGGGGGGCTCATTCACACTGACAGGGATGGCAAACAGTGGCTTAAGTATTTTCAGCCATTGAACAACACCCTCAGTGTGGGCCTCTCAAATGAGGAAACACGTAAATATAAAATAGGGGGAAAACTGCAAAACCAAAGGTAAACAAATTAAATGAAAAGTAAAATCTGTTAGATTAAAAGATTAGGAATTAAACAAATCAAAACTAAAGTCACTTAAAATCCATGTTAAAATGTGGGTCTTGAGCCTCCTCTTAAAAATATCAAGGGTCCACGCAGACCTGATGTCCTCCTACAGACTGCTCCATAGGTGATGTATTTAAATAAGTATTTGAATACGGATTTATTTATACTTTGTTGTGTTGGGAGTCAAAAGAATGACATTATAAATAAGAGTTCACTTTTAGTTATCTTTAGCTATCCAGATTCCCCTGAATAAATTTGATTTAGTATTTTTGGAGGGAAAGCATTTCAGGGGTGCTGGAGCCCATCCCAGCAATCATCAGGCAGTGGGCAGGGGACTCCCTGAACTGGTTGCCAGCCAATCGCAGGGCACACAGGGACAGACAACTCGCTCGCTCATTCAGACCTAGGGACAATTTGGACCGGCCAATCCACCTGAAATGCATGTCTTTGGAATGTGGGAGGAAACCGGAGTGCCCCACACAAGCACGGGGAGAACATACAAACTCCGCACAGTAGGTCAGGTAGCTGGATTTGAACCCACACAGGAGGTTCCCATGACCTTAGAACTGTGCCGCACACGCGCTAACCACTGCGCTGCCGTGCTGCCTGGAAAGCATTTCCTTGAGCTCAATTGTAAGATTTAAACATTTGTACTACAGCCCTGTAATGGCGGCTAAATAGAAAATTGAGGGTTTTTTTCTTGAAAATATGTATCATTTCTTTATGGCTGAGAGAATGTGGAATTATAAAAGCTATTTTAAATACAAAAACAATGTTATTTTGGTTATTTGTACATGTAATGGGATAAAAATACACATACGGGGAACTTTATAGGGGTAATGTTTTTTTTTTTTTTACGGCTACATACTCATACCATATTTATTTGACTTGTTAATAGGGAATGTTTGTTATTGATTATCATAGATAAAAAAATTAGGCATATGACGACAAGAAATCCTCAAGTAGTTTGAAATGACAAAAAGGATATGGAGTGTCTCCGCTGTGTTAGTTTGCAAGCTTTCAAGCTTGCACAAGCCAAGAAATATGAAGGATCCACCACTTCCACATGTTTGTGCACATATTTTCTTCTATTTTTTTTATGATGTGGCTATTGTGAAGTGGTTTTAGTAGGTCACCTTAAATGTGAGTATATACGGTAATTTGTAACTGGATGGATACTTTTGGAGTAACATGCTACTTTTGAGTGTCGGGAATCAGTAGGTGTGACGCATTTCCTTTTAAATCAAGTAACTGGTGACTGTAACAGATTTCTTTTTTCAGTAGCCCGCCCAACAGACATTGTCATTATGAGACACATTATCTGTTGTTCTTTTGTCTTCACTATCCTAGAGGTCTTCGCTTTGTTGATGCGCATCAGTGCTCCTAAAAAAAGTCAGCGGAGGAGAGAGATGAAAAGAGGGGACGGGACGAAGATAGGATAGGAGACGTGTCTGTCCTGTACCCCCCCTCACCATGCACCCCTTCCTGCCCCACAGATCTCCCATCAGCTCTTGTCATCTGTCTAATGAATATCAGTTAAATTGCTCTGCGGTTGTGAGGAGTTTGGATGTCAATGTGATTTGTGTGAGTGTGGCGGATGGAGGGGCCCGGCCTAATGAAAGGCGAGCCCAGTCTGACAGAGTGATGAGCATCAAGCCCATCAGACCAATCACGGCCGAGCGGCTGACAGCGGCCACAGATAGACAGCACTAGGAGAAGACAGGCTATGTATTTAGGAAAACAAAATGGCTGCCAAAGTGATAGCGCGTGTCCGCAGAACCCGCTGGAAATGAATGACTCTTTCCCTAGCATGCTTTTTATATGAACTGCTCCGTCAAACACAAAAACGATCTGAGAAAGGGTCATCATTTTTTAAAAGCCGTGAATTATCAACAGGTTTGGTTGAACAAATGCAGCCACGTACCAATTGTGCCCAGATAAAATCCTTGCATGTCATGATGTAAGAGAAAAGTAAGAAGCGTTGCTCAGTCATGCAGCCCCGTTGGCGAAAATGATTTGATGGCTCCCGACAGCCTCTGAATAGTCCGAGCGAAGCCTTTGCCGGCTTCACCTTGGACCTCTCACCCGTGTCTCGCAAATGTATGGGGAGGAATCACGCCATGACAAAAGTTCAGCGATCTGTCATCAGCCAACAAGAAAAATGTTCAATCCATATTTGAATTATAAGCTTCATGTAGTTATTTTAGTTGTATTGACATTAAAAGTAAGATCGGTGGCCCGGGCTCAAACCCGACCCGAAATTCGGGCCTCAAATGTCAATCATTAACTCGGGCTCAGGTTGGGCTAGGCTTCTCTCAGTTTTTTTAATTGGTGACGTGTCGTCCGGCAATAAAAACAGCTTGTGCCTTAGTTTAAGGTCCGTAGTGCGCTCATCTAGCTGGTCTCTATTCATCTCATCCTCCGAATCTCCAAACCTCCAGAGGGTGGGCCTACACACTATGCCTACACTATGTGCCGCTTTCGATGCTGCTGAAAGATAATTCACTGCGCATTGTCGATCTGAGGAACGGTGAAGTGTCTGGAGAAATGTACAATACAGTCCACAATGTTCCTGGTGGGTCTGAGGCTTCAAAAGATGTGTTGGCCCCCACTGCAAAGGTTATGGATTGGCATGTCGCTAGCGTGGAATAGCCCTATGGCTACAATAAAAGTTTTCAAAGATATTAACTTGTTGGGCCATGGGACTTGCAGATCGTCAGGCTGGGCAAGGAACGGAGGAAGGGGTGAGACTGGAAGCTCCATCCTTATTGCCAATATGTTTAATAAGGTACTTGTAAACTGGCTCTGTGCTCACTGCAGTTTATTTGCCACACTTTTTAGCAAACGCACATTTGACAGCTGTGACATCAGGCCGTCCTAACAGTACCCTGTGGCTCTGATACATGTGTTCTGTGGTTCCTTCTGCTGGGGGTTTGAATTTTTCCTTGCCCTCATGTAAGTTTTAGATCAGGGTATTGCGTAATAATAATCGTCTTTAATTTTCTGTGGTCTGTGCAGCCCTTTGACATTTTTAGTGATAAAGGGCTTCACAATTAAGCATGATTTGGCGGTACTGGCTTGCGCGCAGCACGTGCAATTGAAGGCAAAATTCACTGTCCTTTCCCTCGCAAATAAAATCTGCAAATTTCGATTTTTTTTTCGTGCTAGTCCCTCTGATCGTGTTGATTTGTTGGGTTTGGGCTGGACTGGGCCATTCCTCAATACTCGCAGGACGAGTCGGGTCAGGTTGGATATTTTAGGCCCGATCTTACATTTAATTGACATTGCCTTACAACCTAAGCCAGGAATCCCAAAATGTTGCAAGAACTGCAACAGACCA
Source organism: Urocampus carinirostris (assembly GCF_059441175.1). NCBI lineage: Eukaryota > Metazoa > Chordata > Actinopteri > Syngnathiformes > Syngnathidae > Urocampus > Urocampus carinirostris. The sequence continues at coordinate 41,120,301 of NC_142355.1, forward strand.
AAGAAAAACCCCCAAAATATGTCTGGAACCCAAAACAATGTAAAGCCTCATATAAACCTACTATTGAATCAAAACCAAAAGGTGATTCATACTTAACCCTTTTGTGTTAAGGTTGTCACTGACCCGTTATGGAAACTAAGTGTATCCAAAAACATGTACATTTGTTTAGCGTATTGAGCACTCTTTCCTTTTTAGGAATGTGTGTCTCAATCAAATAGAGTAAAAATACTGTGTTTTTTTCGCTGTGTTTTTCATTAATTGAAATGGTTACATTTGTATTTTCAGTTTTGCCTTGGCTATAAAACACTAACTATCGCCAAAACTTAAATTGTAATCGGAATGTCAGTAAACAAAATGAAAGCCACACCCTTTCCTAATCATGCTAGAATTTGGGGATTGTCACTTTACCATTTTACCAATACATTTGAACAAAAGTAATACAAAGACTTGTTTAGACATGTAAGGTAATCTCAGTATAGAGCTGGGAGTATGGCATTGAAATCTGGACAGCCAAAACCAACCATATCTGGAATATACAGATTTACACAGGTAAAACTGCAATTGGCATCACTAAAAAAAAAAGGGAAATTGTCGGACCTATGGTCCACGTGAGGTTGGGCCAAAAAAAAAAAACCTCTGATACAAACATTCCATTCTTCTTCGTTTTTTTGGGGTACCTGCAGCAGCAAGATGGTCGGCATTCACGTTAACTTCCTTTTAAAAGATGCTTGTATTTTGGTTATTTTTTAAATCAACATTGTTTTTCAATGAATTCATTTCTTCTACCACAATGACATGCTAAATAAAACACACACACTATCATCCCAATTTACCTTTGGCCGCAAGTTTGAAACCCCTGACCTAAGGTGTTTATATGTTACCTCGAAATCGGAAATCATACATGGTCAAATGAAAAGCCCATGCCTGGCTGGAAATGGAAAAGCATGCTCAAATTTGAAGTCTGTATAAGTTCAATTGAAGTAAATTAGGCACAAAATGGCTTCCAAGAAATAAATTCAAAGACATTTTCAAAAGACACACTTATTAATGATTGGAAGTATTGTATTAGTGCAATACTAACATATTTGGTTTATGAACTAACACTGTTGGCGTGTGTTCCGTGGAAACCTATCAACAACCTTTATGGTGGCTAGCTAGAGTAGGTAATATTGTCACTTGTTATTAGCGAGCCAGATGTTTGCAGGATAACTTTGATGGTTTGCCATACCGTTAACACAACTGCAAATCGGTGGAGAAAAAAATAATTTCTCAAATTAGTTATGCAACCCTTTTGTGTAGAAAGTAGACATAATCAAATTACAGGTATATTTAGTTGCAATCAGGATTATTTTGCAGAATTGCAATTTTAATTCATAGTATATTTACGATTGCATAATGCAAAGATACAATCACTACAGATAGAGAGAGATGAGGCTTAAACATGATGCGCGCACACAATGTAGTAACGTTTGTATTTGTTGCGCAAATTGTACATGTTGCATTTTAACACAAGATGTTGCAGGTAACTTTTATTTTTGTCTGTATTTTTTCTTCCTCAAATATAGCACTCATATTGTCAAATTTGTCACAGTTTCCTGAGGTTGTTTACGAGAGTGCGTTTGGTGTGCTAATCATGCGTTCTGAGACATGTAGTAATTTTGATGGATTATTTTGTTTTTGTACTTTGCAGTTAATTCTTGTTCAGAATACACTAAACAATCACTGTATTAGTGTGCTCCTAGAATAAACGGTTTGATTTTTGCTTAATAAGTTATACGACATGGTTAAAATGTGCATACTTTTTTGTTGGACAAAATGCAACTATCTGTTCTCGGCTTTCTTCATTTTTTTCCAAGGTTGCGCAAAGTTAAGCAATTTCAAATATATGATTTTCTTTGTTTTTGTATGTGTTTGTCTTGCTGTCGGTCACCCCTCTCGAGGGATATGACCAGGGTAGATAGATAGATAGATAGATAGACAACTTTATTAGCATCTTTGGTATTGGAGTAACCCAAAACAAATTTAAAGTACATTACTGCAATATTATGGTTTTCGGATTAAGTCACTACTTACATTTTTCAACAGGTAACTGTATCAGATTATATTTCCAACCCTATGAATATGGTGCCGTAATTGGAGGGAAAATCAAAAAAGGTTTATACTGTTAATACAATATATCTAACCTATATTATTGACAGTATTTTTTTAAATTCCTATTCTTTGAGGTTGGTCCGACAAAAAAAAAAATGAAGAACATTGACACTGTTATACATGCATCTATCAATGATATGCACCACTCATCCTCAGTAAGGTTGTGGGGGTGCAGGGCACATAGAAACAGATGACTCACTCGTTCGTTTACACCTAGGGACAATATAAAATGGCCAATTAACCTGACATGCATGTTTTTTGGAATGTGGGAGGAAAGCAGATTGCTCAGAAGAAACACACGCCAGCACGGGGAGAACATGCAAAATCCGCACAGCCGGATTTAAACCAATGACCTCAGAACTGTGCTGCGGCCGAGCTAACCACTCAGCTCCCTTGCCGCCCACATTACAGTATTTGTATTTTTGTTACATTGCTACTTTTTTTTAATGTAACTTCACTTTTGTTCTGAAACACTTGTTGTCGTTGAAGTATTTTAATATTGTACTTTTAAAGATTTTGCATTGTATTGTTTACAATATATGCACTTTAACTTCATTTTAAAAATATTGTGCAACGGAAGGTATTATTCTTGTCATCGTAACTTTGATATATTTATTTCTGTTTTACTGCTGCTTTTTCTCTGTTTTTTCTGTTTGACCCTTTTGACTTTTGTTTCAAAACAGTTGTAATATATATAGGCAGTTGTGTATTGTTATTACAATCTAAGGGGTGAGAAGTTCAATTATTTAATGATCATCAGAATTCCAAGCAAAAAGTAACAGTATCGGATTGATAAATTCTGGTCTGTTGGTTGGTTGGAGGGGCATTACAAAGTAGGGGCATCTTTTTGCGTGGTGTGGATTGGGCAAGTACAGTCGAGTGGCACCCATTCCTCTCCAGGCCAACACAATATATGTGTCCACCCGGTCTCGAACCGAGGACCTTTCCCATGATAGGCGAATGTGCTTGTTATTTTTATTTACCGTACTTAGATCGAATGAATACCAAAAGTCAAAGTATTGCCCACGCTTGGTTAAAATCCCAATCAATATAATCCTATGCATATTCTTATATGACACTGTTGTCTGTTAAAGGGTGCAGCATGAAATAAGCATCAAATAATGAAAACTGAAAACCAAAAAAGAGAGGAGACGTGTCCGAGTGGGCCCTTTTCCAAATTTACCTTTATCAGTGTTCTCAGGAAAGCTGTCAAAGTCATTTTGCATTGAGATCTGACAGATTTGCCCCAGACGCTCTTCTCAGGGCACCTCTCTATATATCGTTAGTTTAATGCCCAATGACATGACCAATTATAGGGAGCTTCTTTCTCAAATAGCATGTCAAAACCTGTGTATCAATCCATTAGATGCTGCCCTGTGTCACACAAAGTGGTACCTTTTGCTAACAGTTTGGTGCGTGGAAAAAAAAATGCTGACAGGACGGAAAAACATGCCGGTGCCATTAGTGGCGCTGATGTCTTAGGCTGAAGTGGAGCTGTCTGTCTCGCTTTGTTTTTCTGTCTTTGCTTGTCCCACTTTGTCTCTCACTCGCTCGTCTATGCTGCCGAGCATGAAAATGCAAAAACAATGCATTTACATAATGGGCTGTATTGTTTACTTAGTCTGAAAATATATTTGTGCAAAAGCCCGATGCATTTCCGAGGAATCCGTCACACTGCGTAAAGCCTTGCTGACATTGGGGAGCTCTCAAAAACGGGCGAGGTGTCATAACACGCTCGTATATCTTGCAATCATTTCCCATAAGAGGATGGGATTACGAGAGGGAAACCAGTATGTGTCCGAACGGGAGCCGCTTCAGGCCCCAAGTAACTCTACATCAGCCGGTTTTGTCGGCCATGACGGTGGGCTGGAGGAGGGGGCTGTGATTTAATGCCCTTGGTCCTAAAGACCTCTATGTCCTTGGGACGAGGACAAACCGCCCCGGGGAGCTGGCACTTGGACGTTGCCCGTCCGCCTGGCTCCTCGCCTGGCATCACGTGTGCTAATGCGTCCATCCTGATGGATCTCGGTGCCATCGTCATAAAATCACTTTTGGATTTGCTGTCATTTCAGGGACAGTGGTACTTATTCATTTCAACTTAGTTCTTTCCAGAATTGTAATTTTAGCTCAAATTGCTCCTTTGATGAGCAGTGTTGCACGCATTTCTTAAAAAAGTTATTGTTACTAAATATCGTAATTTCACGACCATAAGGCGTAAAATTAAAATTATTATTTTTTAAATTGTGTGCTGAACAGCAGATGAGTGGATAGCGCACAGTTCTAAGGTCATGGGTTCAAATCCAGCTACCAACTTTCATGTGCAGAGTTTGCATGTTCTCCCCGTGCTTGCATGGGTTTCCTCCGGGTACTACGGTTTCCACCCAAATTAAATAAAACATGCATTTCAGGTTTATTGGCCGGTTCACAATGTCCCTAGGTGTGAAGGAGCAAGTGAGTAGCCTGTCTCTGTGTGCCCTGAAACTGGCTGGCAACCAATTCAGGGTGTTCCCTGCCCACTGCCTGGAGACGGCTTGGATGGGATCCAGCAGCCCCGTGACCCCACTGAAGATAAGAAGTGCAGATATTCAATGGATGGATGTGTGCGCGGAAGTAGCTGAGGACACTGAAGCCGCTAAAGTGTGTAGTGTGTGCATCACCGCTAAAAAGTTGAGCTACGAGCGTGTATTTGAGGCTAGGTTCATGATCAATTATGATATTTGGAATCCAATGTTTTTTTTTAGATTGGTCACAATTCAACTAAATGCGACTCGCATGCAATCTTCTGTGACTTTTAGGCGCCACCTGTTCGAATTCCACTAGTGTCCTGCATGCGCAGAAGAGGACCTATGACATCAAATGCAATTCGCCCATTGTTTGCTGAAGTATTCATGGATGTACCAGGGAAGGTACTTACCAACTAGCACCGGTCTTCATTGACATCTTCAACCTGTCACTGTGTCTGTGGCACTCAAGCTGTACAGAAGCGGACAGAAAGAGACTGCAGAGGGTGACCAACACAGCACCGAGGATCATCGGCCGCCCCTTACCATTCTTGTCCACCATCTATAACTCCATTTAGTACTAAAGACTGCCCTGCCATATTACAGCATATTTGCACCTCTTCAGACACTTTACATATAGCCAACATTAGCTCAATACTGGTTTTATTGCACAAAACCTTTTTTATCCTATTTTTGTTGTACATATTTTCTTATTTCTATTTATCTATTAACTAAAATTTTGTTATACTTGTATAATAACAGTAAAGGCATTTAATTCAATTAAATTCAACAGCAGTGTGTCCCCGCACACCTTAAGCTGTTTCCATTCGGGCGGTTTTGCGGTCTTCTTCGAGTTTGTTACGTCACGTCTTTTGGGATCATGTCACCATTAAAAATACTATACAGTTAAATGGGAATTGCGGATACAGTACCTACTAATGCACCGATAGAACAGGCGAATTGGTGAATGCGGCAACCTACTTGTGTCATATGCGAACAAAACGGCTTTATAAGCCATCTCGAAAGTGGGTGCCGGTGTTATGCCGAGGAATGCATCCCTGGCGAGATTTGCATCCCCTCGCTACTATAACCTCGTTTGATCTCACTTTTATATCACTTTTCGGGAATGTAATGGCGAACATATAACCAAAACTACTTCGTCTTGCATTTGTTGGGAATGGGAATGCCGGTCCAAATTGTCCCTAGGTGTGAATGAGCGAATGAGTTGTTTGTCCCCGTGTGCCCTGCGACTGGCTGGCAACCAGTTCAGGGTGTCCCCTGCCCACTGCCCGAAGATGGCTGGGATGGGCTCCAGCCCCCCGCGACCCTAATGAGGATAAGCGGTACGGCTAATGAGATGAGATGAGATGAGATATAAAAGTGAGATAAAACGAGGTAAAAGTGGTTGTATTAGCGAGGGGATGCAAATCTCGGCAGGGATGCATTTCTCGGCATAACACCGGCTACCCACCAATCGAAAGCCATTCCCTTTGAGACGTTATTCTTCTCTTGTGATTGGTCAAAATGCATTATTTTAGGGATTTTTTTGCTGTTGCCTTTGAATTTGTTGAGTATGAAATGTTAAATGCATTGTTTAGTATTTTATCCATTTCCTTGTAGCTTTATAAATGTTTTAAATGTTTCCTGCGGTTTTCAGTGTTAGCACATAAGTGTTAATTTTGCTTTATTTTCTCCTTTTTTAAGTTGTTCATAATAATACATAATAAATGGTAATATATTGATGAAACAGCAAAAAATACGCGAAGAGACATTTGGTAGGAAAGCCGAAAAAGCTTGTTCTTTAAAAAGAGTCGGAATTCCCATCTCCACAACAGACCATTCGAGTTAGATTCAATTCAGCAAACTCGATTTAAACTGTTTACATGCTAATTGTTAATTTATGATATTGATTACTTTTTGTCTTTGTTGCACTTCAATTATCGGATAAATCTGTTGCTGGTGAGGTGCAATTAATATCACAACTACCTGTCTGTTTTTGTCTGTTCAACTGACTCGAATACTGCTCAGAAAATTTCAAATTATTTGACATACAACTCCTTGTTAAAGTAAAGGAAATAGTTACTTCCTTTAGTAACTAGTTACTTTCACTATAGCGTAATTCAATAACTAACTCAGTCACTTTTTGGAAGAAGAGTAACTATAACGAATTACTTTTTTGCCCATCACGGTTACAAATGCTCATCAAATTAATCTTCAGTCAATCTGCATTAAAGCTTGTCTCATGTCAAACCATGAACAATTGGATGAAACGCACTAAAGCCTCTCTTTGATCACATCAGTGAGGCGCGATCAAAAACCTGATGAAATTCATCTCCAATGTCATTTGGGAGTTGGAAAAAGCGCTGTGATCAAGCCGACGACTGATTTGAACGGAAATCAAAAGATCTATTTGATTTCTAAAATGCTTGGAAAGCGTATCATTGACCTTACGTGACACTTGTGAGTGCATTTTAAATGAGATTTATAGCAAGGTTTGCTTTGGAGTTATCGGTTCCATTCAGTCTTATTCTGCCAGCCTTGTCCCCCTGTAGTTCATATAATTAATCATAATAATTCAATTTATTTATTCCCCTTAGGGAAATTCAATTTCACTGACTGTACTGATAGAGGGGGGAAGGGGCACTGTCAGTGCTGTCACAGCGGAGCGTGCGCCAAATTACATAATTTAAGCACCTGTTGTTTCAAGGCGGACTACCCAGGCCAGACCCTGCCTATCTTCCCGAAATCAGGCTTTCTCAGGGTGGTACAATATGGCCGTAGTCTGTCTCAATTGACTTGGGAAAACATTGCTGACTGAATTGATAGAACGTGAAAACTATTTGGCAATATAATCAATCTTCATCAGTGTTGTTCAACCTTGTGTAGTGTTTTGCAGGAACTTTACCATTTTGTTTTTTTAAAAAAAAAAACATACCTTGTTCAGTATCTTTCCTTTCTTCCAGTCTTATAAAGTAAAATATTCAATCATGTCACCTGTGGTGTTCCACTTGGCTCTGTTCTTGGCCCCCTTCTTTTTAGTATTTATATGATCCCACTTGGTGACATTATCCGCAAGTACAATATTAGTTTACATTGCTATGCAGATGACACTCAACTAGATGTGCCACTGGAGAAAACTGGACATTTAAGTTGTAGAAATCTGGAGGCTTGCCTTACTGAGATTCAAAGATGGATGTCACTTAATTTTTTACGCCTTAACTCAGAAAAAACTGAAATGTTGATTATTGGTCCAGCTCATTGTCGTTGTTTTCAAACACTACCCTAAATCTAGACAAATGTAATATCACCCATAGTGACTCTGTCAAAAATGTATGTGTTATATCTGTTCCTAATCTGTCGCTTCAGTCACACGTGAAAAATATTATTAAAATAGCTTTCTACCACCTCCGTAATATTGTGAAGATTCATTCGATGCTGTCCCAATCAGATGCAGAAGTTTTAATTCATGTGTTTATTACTTCTCGGCTTGATTACTGTGATGTATTGCTTTCTGGTCTCCTGATGTCTAGCATTAAAAGTTTGCAGCTGGTTCAGAATGCGGCAATTAAACTTTTGACTAAGACCAAAAAGTTTGAGCATATTACTCCTGTATTGGCCGACTTGCACTGGCTCCCAGTCCACCTAAGATGTGACTTTAAGGTTCTCTAATTAACATATTAATGTTTGCATGGACTTGCACCCTCTTATCTCACTGATTTGATTTCCCCCTATGTTCCTGCACGGAGTCTGCACTCGGAAAATGCCGGTCTACTCGTGACTCCGAGAGCCAAGAAGTCTGCAGGCTTGAGAGGGTTCTCCATCCGGGCCCCGATGCTATGGAACGCCCTGCCTCAGGAGATAAGATCTGCAACCTCAATGGAAGTTTTTAAATCGAGGCTTAAGACACACTTCTATTCCAAAGCTTATGATTGATGCCCACCTCATATTCTGTATTGTCCTGTCTTGTTCCGACCGCCTGCCTGGTGATGATACGAAGGAGAAGGACAATTTGGAGATGAGTCAGCGGACCAGCGTTTGACCTGAAGCATGTCAACGCCTGCATGGACCAGCTGGCAGAGATGGGAAGCTGCGACGTGGCCGTCATTGACTTTCTGGACTAGTTTACAGGCTGGGGGCGTCGCTGCTATCATACACTTTCCGGACAAAATTTTCTACATGTTACCTAGTGTTTACTATGCTTGTGTATAGCAATGCTAATTGTGATTCAGCCTGGTCATCCTGGAAGAGGGATTAACACTTGTGAGGTCCTTTCTCAAGGTTTCTCTTTTTCCTCACGCTGAGGTTTTCAGTTGTTCCTTGCCCGCATGTTGGTTTAAGATCAGGTAAATGTGTAATTGTAATCCTGTGCAGTCCTTTGAGACATTTTTGTGATTAAGGGCTATATAAATAAATGTGACTTGACTTGACTTGAATCATATGAGTCAAATTATCTCTCTCTCTCTCTATAGAGAGAGAGAGAGAGAGAGAGAGAGAGAGAGAGAGAGAGAGAGATTCAGATTTATGTACACACATCTCCATATCTGTCAACTTTTACATCTTCCCTGTATTTTGTGTTTTTGATCATTTCAAATTAATTACATATAACATTTGATTTTTTTTTTACTAAATGCAAGTGGGGAATGAACTATGAATAAGATGCTTAAAATGGTTATTTGTGTTGTTTAATAAGTAGAAAAATACATAGTTTGTCTTCCTGTGAGTAAATAGGCGCCACACTGTGTTTGTAAGGTTTATTATCCGTCATCAAGGAGAATTGCAATCATGAACTGTGGGAGTATTTGGCGGTGCTTGGCAGGTACGTATCTGTCGATGTAAAAATGAATTGCCATTGTTTTAGATGATGACAAATTGGCCTACAGCAATTTTTTTAATTAAATATAAATAAACTGCTGTCCCACACTAATCAACTAACCTTCTAGAGAAACATGGCCTGAAAGCCAAATGATTGATCTTCAATCTTGAGGTTGAAAGATATTTTATCATGAAAAGTTAATTTCGCCCTAAAATATCTGCAAAAAAGCCTCGACCGTGTCTCACAAGGCCTCATTATTTCCCTCTGCGCTGTCATCATCGTCCTTGATGAGGACATCTTGGGCCCGAGAAGGGATGCAAACTGGTGACATGTGCTTCCCCGGTTCCGCGAGACGTGGCAAGGATTTTGACGCCGGTTGTCACCTTAATTTGACGAGACAAGCCTGCTTGCAAAACGTGCCGGCTGGCGTCTGAGGTGCGTTCTTCTCTCTTCCTGACTGCTCCACGCTGGCGTAAGTGCCACCCTCCTCCGATGTCCTCAAAAACAAAAGAAATGAGGGGCAAACACAAGGGGTAGGAAAGGGGGGAGAACCCCCTCTCTGTGAAATAAAAAATATAAAGAAGAAGCAGAGCCGTGACCTCCTCGGCCATGCAACGTGTCTGGAGCTGGCAGGGGACAGAATTGAGAGTGACACTCCTGGTTGGAGCTGCCAAACTGCCACTTCCTGTCCTCTTTATTCACACATAGCAGGAGTTTAAGGCTGGACGTTTGATGAGCGGAGAACAGACACGTGTCTCCTTGTACAGCCGTCCACTGCGGTTGTCGTTATTGCTGTTCGCCCCGACACCATCCCCCGTTGCCAAACAAGGAAGCAAAAGGTAAAAGAAAGGGAATCATTAAATACGTGTTTTCAATTTGTTTCTGCTCTAATTCAAATTTTTAGACTGCGTCATCACCCGATTGGCATCAGGGGTGATTTAAGGTTCAGAGCTTTCGGGGTGCTGAGCATCCAGAGTGTATGGATGGTTAAAAAAAAAAAAAAAAAAATATATATATATATATATATATATATATATATATATATATATATATATATATTTTATTTTTTTTGTATTTAAATATGTAATAAATAATAACATAATAAATAAATAATCTATGTGTTCTTAAACATAAGCAGTTTTATTAACAAAAAGATAATCATTCACTATCAGAATAATCTGTCGATTCATTAAAAAAAATAATAGTAAATGGTTTATGGACAATCCATCAAAATGTGATCTTAATGAAGAGAAACACATAATTGTAAGAATACATATTTTTTAGAATTGTATTCTGTTTTGGAGAGAGCAGTGCTAGAGATCAAATGGACTGAACCACTTTAATGCAGCGGGGTACTGTGGAACTTTGGAGGCCTGTCTCACTGAGATAAAAGAATGGATGTCACTCAACTTCTTGCGCCTTAGCTCTGAAAAGACCAAAATACTAGTTATTGGTCCATCTAAATGCCGTGACTTGTTCTCAAAAACAGCTCTGAACATTGACAAAAATTTAGGTGTCACATTTGACCCCGATCTGTCCTTTCAAACACACGTTAAGATTATTACGAGAGCAGCTTTTTTCCATCTTCGCAACATTGCTAAAATTCGCCCTATGCTGTCTCAGTCGGATGCGGAGATTATAATTCATGCGTTTGTTACCTGCTGTCTCGATTACTGCAATGCACTACTCTCCGGTCTCCCAAAGTCCAAATTCAAGAGCCTTCAGCTAGTAGAAAATGCTGCAGCGAGGCTTTAAACTAAGACAAGAAAGTTTGATCACATTACCCCGATTTTAGCTAACTTGCATTGGCTTCCTGTTAGTTTAAGATATGATTTTAAGGTTCTGTTGGTAGTATACAAGATCATGCATGGACTTGCTCCCTCATATCTTTCAGATATAATCTCCACCTATGTTCCGGTCCGGAGCCTTCGCTCTGAAAATGCTGCTCTACTAGAGATCCCAAGAACCAAGAAGAGATCCGCAGGTTCAAGAGCATTCTCCAATCGGGCCCCGGTGCTTTGGAAATCTCTTCACCATGAGATTCGATCTGCAACCTCGGTGAAAATGTTGAAATCTAAGCTTAAAGCACACTTCTATTCTATAGCATATGAATAACCTATATTTTATGTTAACAATATCTGTGTATTATTTGCGCCCATGTAGGTTTTAGATCAGGGGATGGTGTAATAATAGTCTGTAGTTTGCAAGTCTTTGAACTCTGCAGCCCTTTGAGACTCTTTGTGATTTAGGGCTATACAAATAAACATGACTTGATTTGACTTGACTATTGTTTTGTTTTACTTTATTTTAAACAGGTCTTTTTCATCATATTCATGCCTGTTCTGTCCTTTATTAAGGAAAAGAGAGTTTTAAAAATGCTATAATTTTAGGGGGTGCTTGGGTTGACTTTGGGGGTGCTTGAGCACCCCCCAAAACAGGCAGGTCACACCCATGATGTGCATTCTTGAACCTGAACAGCGAGAGTAGCAGTACGATTTTGAATGGAGCAAAAGAGTATTGGAATGTTGAGATGCGTTTTTGGAGTAGCAATTTACATAAATCATGCTCAATTGTTCTTGTAGACGGGTGCATAAATCGCAATTTAAACAAACATTCCTCATTTGCAATTAGGAATGGAAAAGGCCCTTTTGAAAGCACCGTATGAGTTGCATGTGGCTGCAGGACACTGAAACAGGCATGTCAAACATACGGCCAACGGACCCTTAGATTTTGATTTTAACGTGGTGAGTTGGTTCAGGTGAATAGAATAGAATATAATTTACTTTTATTGTCATTCTTTGTAACCATGCACACAGAACAAAATGTCGATACACCTGACCCGTACAGTTAAACTGTAGCGAGCCGATGCAGCCGCAGCTAAACTGGGCGCAGCCATTTTAGACCCAACTGTCCAACAGTCATTAGGTGAACTAAACCAAACCCCACAATTCCAACCCTTAATGCCGAGCGCCAAGCAGAGAGGCAATAAGTACCAATGTTGTAATGTTGTTCAAGCCAGTCTCGGAGCGGGCGCCCTACCATCTAGGCTACCGAGCTGCTCAAAAAGTGTAATAATCTGCATTTACATAGCAAGTCAAGACTTCCCAAAGCGCTTTACAGTGTGCTTCACATTTCCCAATAGCGTAAGGCTCTAACCTGCTTATTGGGGGCATTAGGGGTTCGGTGTCTTACTCAAGGACACTTCGACATGTAACACGGAGGAGCTGGGATTCGAACTGCGATCTCTTGATCCCAAGACGAGCGCTCTACCGCCACTGCCGCCCCAACTGGATTAACTGAATGGTTTAAATAAACAAAATAGACAAAATACAATTAACAATAAGATATTTTTTAACATTTAGATATTTTCAACGGGCACTGACAGCACTCTACTGCCAACAACATGGTATTGCATTTTATGTCTTGTTTTTTTTTTTCTAATACATATAATCATGTTGCAATATTTATCACATCAGAAAATGAACAAATCACCAGAAAAGTAAAAAGGATGACATTCATTTGAGTGTGCCAACAAAAGGGGAAAGAAAATTATTATTCGCAGTACTTTATTTTTACCATTATATTTTTACTGTTATCGTTTAGCGGGCTGGATTAAAAAGCCTAAAGTTAGGCCCACAGGCTGTAGTTTGCCCATGTGTGCTCTATTTGACTGAAGTACGAAAAACTCAGATTATTGCCTGAATTCAACTCTTTATGGCGCGTCTTGTCCTCTGGGGTCAGGCCTGATCAAATTGAGGCAAATGGACTCATAATTTTGATATTTCACATCGAGTAGCCCCGTAACTTTGTTAGCATCAGGTTTGTCACTCTTCTTTTCTTTTTAATGGCTTTGGTTTTCTTCCTTCTAGCATTGCTATCAATGCTTTCACCAATACAAATGAGATTCAAAGTCCAGCTCCAGCTTTTCATCGAGCGCTGTCCCCTCGGGCAGAGTTTGTTTTATTTCTCTGATTTTCTTCTCTTTCCTACCTTTGTCTCTCTTCTATATTCATCTTATTTTTTTCCACTGTTATCCTCCACTCGGAGACACATATACTGCTTGCACACATGCACACATTATCCTTGGGCTATTACAGGATAAGTCAATTTGATCCGTCCAAGGCAGCGGATGTCATTTTATTCATATATTTTCGAGCCTTCTGACTTTATTAAAGCTTGAGTGTATCTTGGATGGATGAATGAACCCTCAGATGAAACAGCAAAAAAATGAATCACAAGCAAATGGACGTGACCGTCGTGGCTGTCGTGTTTATGCGTTCGGAATTTTTAAACGCAATCGAAAACGGCTTGGTGTTTCTAGAAAACAATGTCTTATATTCACCAGTGACTAAAGAAAGACAGCTGCTCGCTAGACCAGTGGTTTTCTATTCTAGCCTAATTACAAACTGCTGCCCAAATCAAGAATAAATGTCCACTTCTCAAAAAAATCCAGTGAATATATTTTGGTGTCAAAGACAGTTACTTTTATTTTATTTTATTTTTTGAACAAAATGACCAGCAAACCCATAATGACATCAAATACTGTATATACTTGCATATAAGCCCAAATTGTATATAAATGACACACAAAAAAACATACTACAAGAAATTCAAAATATTTATATTGTGTGTACCTAAACATTGCTAATTATTCATTTATGTAGTTAATGAAGATTGACACAAATTTCTGAACATTACCCAGTCATGGAGAAATAAATCTTTGAGCTGTTTAAAGAAAAATGACAAAATGCATATGGAGTGTCTTGGCTGCATTAGTTTGCAAGCTCTCATAAGATTTCATAAGAAAACAACCATGCAAGAGAGCCCTTGTGTACATGTTTTCTTCTATTTATTTTCTTATGTGGCGATTTTCAACCAGTTTTAGAGGGTGGGCTTCAGTGCGAGTATATGCAGTAATTTGTAACTAGAGAGTTACTTCCAGAGTAACGTGCTAGTTTTGGTGAGGAGTAACGCAAAACCTTTGAAACGAAGTAACTAGTAACTGTAAATACATTTTTCTGTAAGGCATGCAACAGTGGTCAAAACCCACCAGTTGACTAGAATAATTCCAGTTGGGGGGGACCACATAAAAATCTGTCCTTTAAAGCCAACTGATTCATGATCCTCATTTTCAAGAAAAGGAAATAAACGGGCTTTTTAGCAGACTCCGGTGCTTCCTGATCTTGCCAAGTAGGCCTCATTAGAGCCATCTCACGCTTTGGGTCAACTCTTCGTTTTCCAAAAGACACCAGCCCATTGTGCGCTTCACTTGGGGGAAAGTATCGACCCGCTGTCTCTTTAAGGGTAGCATGGTGATGCCGGAAGGCGCCGTATTGTCGAAAGGTCATTGAGAGTTCAGCGTCAGAGCGATGAGTGATGGCTTCACAGGGAACCGCTGCAAAGAGCTTGTGAGTGAAACTGTGCTGGGCCGGGACCGGACCGAGGCAGGCCAAGGACGGCGCTGATGTCATTTTGTGCCATTAACTGGATGGACAGCTGCTGGCCTGTTCTCTGTCCGATGAAAGATGAAGCCGAATGACTCACAATGTCATCAGTTAGCTTGTCAAATGTTAATAGAATGATAACAAGAGAAGTGGAAGGAATGCGAGGTAGTCACTTTTGCTTGACAAATTGCACCTGTTGGCTTGCACTCAAATGCACTTTCATAAGTGCAAGTTATAAAACATCATAATGAAAACGATCAGTAACACTTTTCTATCTTTGTTAAAAGATGATTTTCTTCCTTCATCTGTTATTTTATACCTGAATATTTACAAAAACAGTCCAAGTAAATACAAGGGTTAAAAGCTACACCCCCAAAACATAGTCTTTTGTCATATATTTTCCCTACATAAGGTGCATAAAATTGAGACTACAGTAAGAGCTACCGTGTGCAGGGAACATTCATGCAAGCGTTATTAGGTACATCTGACCAATATTACAAAACGTTGCACGCAGTGGGATTAAAACGCTAGTAGTGGTAGTGAGAGCAATATCACACTATTCCCAAGACCGCCAGTGGTTATGGCGACAGTTTCTCAGAAGGTGCAGAGCTTGTCTTGGGACGCAGGTTCGATCCTGGCTCGTCCGAGTTAAATGGCGAAGTGTCGTTGGGCAAGACACTGAACCCCTATTGCCCCGATAAGCAGGTAGGCACCTTGAATGACTGACGCTACTATCACTACTATATGGGTAAGTGTAAAGCACATTGTAAGGTGCCTTGGGAGGTCTTCAGTGTCTTGAAAAGCGCTATTTAAATGCAGACCATTTACCATGGTACAGATGACCTAAGGAATAAAATTAGACCTTATCCCAAATTTTATACTATTTTTACTCAGTGCTAGCAGTTTGATTTGCACATTGCATTCTGATGGGTTAAAAGGTCTCTCTACTTCTCCGACTGTCCAACAATAACCTCTCAATTTAATATGTATGCATACGTAAATAGCTGGTTTAGTATTTGGTCATAAGACTGTTCTCTCCATTCTCTAACGTTGGTGGTGAAGAAGTGGAGAGATTGTTTTCAGAATGCAGAATGCAAATCAATGTTTCTGGCACCGTATAAATAGTGTGATCATGAGATAAGGCCCAATGCCTTGTCGGATGTCATTGTACCACTGGTAATCTAATGGTAAAGTTTTGGCGCTCTTCATCCTACTAGGGTTCGATTCCCCTTGCAAATAATGCTTTGCAATTTAGGTCAGCGATGTTTATTGATTTGTTAAATCATTGCTCAAATATACCATAAAACCTTGTACGTTAAAACCTATTATGCATTTCGAGTCTTGTTCTCTGCCTCTGCAATTTTTTGGAGAGAGTGACACCATATATTTTAAGACAGCCAAACCCGCTTTTTTAGATAAATTTTTTCCGTGCATTTTATTTTACGGTGGAACCTCGGTTCTCGACCATAATCCGTTCCAGAACCCTGTTCGAAAACCGATTTGGTCGATCACCGAAAATCGTTTTTCCCATTAAAAGTAATGTAAAATTATTTGATCCGTTCCAACAACCTAAATGTTTACCACGAACGTAAACATGAAGCTAACCCAGGCCAATCGTACGTTCGCGTTAGCGTAATCTTCCGTACGAAAGATTACGCTAACATGAACGTATAAAAATAAAAAAATCAGGTCATTTACGTCATTTAGCACCCGGGTCTCCACAACAAGTGGTGAGCGGTTAAAGGATAAAGAAAAGATTTATGAATAGGATTTCTTACCTTTGTGGTGGTCTGCAGAAGCCATGCTCTATTCCCTCGAAAGAAGGGAAACTCGCACATTTTCTTCATATTTTGCTATTATTTCTTTCTTAAATGCAATAGTTGTACGCACTACTCTTCTTTTTTCACTTGTAGCAACTTTGCTGCTTGCACCGACCTTCTTCCGAGGCATAATTAGGGGTTAAAACACTCCGTTCACCGATATTAAAAACGAAAGCAAAAAGAAGTGCGCGGTCACGTGACAACAGTTCTTCACGAGGGGTGGGGGCAATCTACACCCGTACGCCGCTCAGCATCTCCCCTAGCGTACCCGCGTTCGAACTCCGATTTTTTGAACGAAAAGCAAAGCAAGAATTTCTCGAAATTTTTGGTCGAGAACCGATTTGTTCGAACTGAGAGGCGTTCGAAAACCGAGGTTCCACTGTACTGTGTAACGTTAGATAATAGTATCAAATTCATGAAATAATGCCAGACACTGTGGTCTATGTGAACAAAGATACCTCTTTAAACTTTCTCTGTTCCGCAGTTACTTGAAATCATTGAAGCTCATTCCGGCCTTCATTTCTTTGTAAGTGATGGTTTCAGAGCAAGGTGAAAGCAGTTCTTTGGTAAAAATGTCACAAAATACTGCAGACAAAAAAAATCTACCAGTACAGTACTTCCCTTGAGCGCAGTGGGCGGGTGTAAGTAAGAATGAAGTGTGCTGTGTGAAGAGATCCGCCCAACCCAATCAAATAGCTGTGTACTTTTTTCCATGGGTTTTCATCATAAAGGGTCTCAACAGTGAACATGCAATATAAATTGAGCTTTCTAATGAAGGATTCCTTAGCGACATACAGCCAAAATGGGGTCTGTTGGTGTGACACCTTGACTGTAGACTGCAGTGCCCTTTATAAACTGGACCGAACCAAGTTCATTCCCAGTGCTTTGTACTTGCTCAACTCCGTTAAGAACAATACTCAATTGGGACAATACAGATGATATTTGCATTGACTAACTTTCAGCTACAAGCCATATGTATTCATGAAAAGAGCCTTATATGGCCTGTAAGCCATAGGTTCCCGACCCCTCCTCTAGCTGCACAAAATCATCACATAATGACGAGTGACCCTAAGGCCACACACGACTGCTGAGTACAACCCACTTGTGACCTAAACAAGGGCAATCCCGATCCCAAATTGATACATGGGTTGCGGGATAAAAGTTCCCATTTAAGCAAGTGGATTAGATGAGGTCAAAATGTGTGACGCTGAACCAAAACTCTTGCAGATGCTTTCCATCAAAACAAGACCAACAGGGCTGTGCTGGGCATGTGTGTTGGGGTGTGTGACAGTTCCCAAATGTAAATTCTTCCCCACTTGCCTCCCCCTTCCACACTCCTCAACTATCGGAGGCGTATCGCTTTGCAAACCTCGGCGGTGATGCTGTCAGGCTCCTGTCTGTGAAGCGGCCCCGACCATAAAACAACAGCGACGTGAGTGATTGATCCAGCAATGAAGATGGCAATACTCCTCGGCATCAATATGAAGGCAGCCTGCGGGACTGGAGCCCTTTCAGACAGCTCTCTGTTTCTCCTCAGAGGAAAAATCCATACACAATTGATGGCAGTTCAAAGAGGGGCTTTATTGTGGGATATCAAATAAAACATCAGAGAACACGGGAACGGGAACCAAAGAATACACCGCTAAGCGAGCCTTTCAAAGGGCGGGGGGAGGCCGGGGGAGACACAGAGCGATCTGCATTTTACTTTATCTTCCTTTTGCACCTGAACTGTTAGGAAACACAGTGAGTTTTTTTCACCTAAGGCGTGTAGATGTCAACACTATCTAGGATGCAATTACGCTACATGATAAACAAATAAAAACTGTGTATGGAAACTCAAAATTGCGGTTTTACGGACCAACGGTGTGCCAGATAGAGGTTGTAAAATTTAGGGGATCATTTCGGATGAGAAGAGAGAAGCTGAATTTTTCACTTGTGTTCCCTCCAGGCTGGCCTCTGGCAAAGCTGCTTTGATTTCATCACGCACTGACTTCATCAAAAAGATAATGAACGCTGAATGTTGTGCGACCGACACAACTGACTTACTCCCTTGTCTCTCATTTTAAGTGTCCTTCATGGCAGACATAACTTTCACTTTGGATTTGTATGAATGAAAAGTCAGTTGATTGTATTATGTGATTTGATTCTAATAGATAATTGGCCAATTTGTCATGCGATTAGATGCATAAAACCAAAGTATCACACAATAAAAAAAATACTGTGTAATATTAGATGACTTTATGACATTGATGAAATAAGAATAATTCCAGAGCCTGTGTCTCATATTAACAAATAAGCCACTTAAACATTGGTACCCGTTGCCTCCCTGCTTGGCGTTCAGCATTTGGGGTTGGAATTGGGGGGTTTGGTCACCTAATACCTCCCAACACCTCATTTGGGTTGAGCGAGGGGGCTGGGAATCCCCTCCTCTGAATCAATCTCCCAAAAAGAGTCAGAAATGACTCTAGCCACCTCCCACTAGGGGGATATGGCTGTGGTATAAATATATATAACTTGTCTTCCTTCCGCAATTACTTAAAATTGTTACGATTCTTTTTTCCTTTTTTTATCAGAAATTAATGTTTCAAAACAAGGTGCAAGCCGAGTTCTTTTGTCAAAACGTCACAAAATACTGCAAACAAGGATACTGATGTATTTACCTTCAGTGCAGACGGCGCTGGACAACAGAAATGAGCTGTGTGCATAGCTAGGCTAAGAAGCTAAGAAGATAGGAAGATAGCCAACTACAAAGCTTAAATGGTAGCCGGATAGATACCACATTTTTGCTCATTCGCTTCATATTTCCTGTAATATAAAACAACCAAAAGATGGATAAATGCAGTTGCTTTAATACATGAATATATTCTCAATATATTATTTTAATCACTTGCTTAAAAACAATTATCATTTTTATTTTTTATTTTAAATGTTTGTTAATGCAACGCCCATTGCACCCTGGTCATCCTGGAAGGGGGATAACCTCAAAGTTTCTTCATTTTCCTTATGTTGAGGTTTTCGAGTTTTTCCTTGCCCTCATGTAGGTTTTGGGTCAGATAGTGTTATAATATTCTGTAGTTTGAAATAATCTGTGATCTCTGCAGCCCTTTGAGACTATTTGTGATTAAAAGCTGTACAAATAAAATTTACTTGACTTGAATCAATACTTTAACAGATTTTTTTTGTCAATAAAGCCCACGAACTGGAATTTATTTATTGGAAACAAGTTAGGCACCTCGGCACCTAAGTTGGTCATGCTTTCGTCCCTCCAGATGAAATGGGACACTAGAAAGCGGCCATGTCACTCGAGTCAGGGTGACACAACACACTCTTTTGTTCAACAGCAGGGCCCGACAGCTTTCACTGGTTTACCCCTGCCGCATCATACGGGTGCCCAGCCCATCCTTAAGAACGCATCCACAATCCCACTATCCTTTCACAGCACCTCTCCACTCCTTTCTATCACCAACAAGAGCTCTAGCTTGCATTGTATTTAGTCCTCTTTCCTGCAGTGCACTCATAAAACCATCCATCCACGTCAATCGCGGCCTTCCTCTTGGTCTCCTTCCATTGACTTCTGCTCTGTAGATCCTCTTCAACATTCGCTCCTCATCCATTCTTTCCATGTGTCCAAACCAACCGAGTACTCTCTTATCAACACGCTTGCTCAGTTCCACGACTACTCCAGTTCTGTCTCTCACAATTTCATTTCTCAATCTATCCAATCTTGTCACTCCTAACATAGTCCTCATACAGTTCATCTCAAAAACATTCAATTTCCTTCTTAAATCTGTGTTCAGGCTCCAAGTCTCTGCACCATACAACACAGTCGGCACAATCACACTCTCATACAGTCCCCTCTTAACATCCATACTCATTTCTAAAACATCCAATTATGTTATTACCATTATGTTACCATGTTAATACGTTGTGATTTATAAAATAGAGTTAAATAGAATCAGTCAACCAATAAAATAATATTTTTTGGGAAAATCACAATAACGCAGCAGTGGCAAACCGTTTTCAGAACATGTCTTCGGGCACGTCGACTGTCCTTTGGGAGCGCCCTGGTGCCCGCGGGCACCATGTTGGAGACCCCTACTTTGGACCATAAAAATCCGTAAGTACGGAACCTGTTTACTTGGATAAAGGTTATTGTTTGTGATTTTAACTTTTGAATAAAATTATGCGCTCATTTTTGAATTATTATTAAATGACACTGCACATGGTAGCTGTTCTGCCTTTGAAAAACACATTAAATGGTTTTTTATTGCCCTCTTGTGTTTAACATGTCGATTGTTTGTTGCTAAAATCATTAAAATCATTACTTTAATTTAATTGCGATTATTTATTTTTTATACAACGCTAGATCTTACTGTAGTTGTAATTCCATGCGCCTTCTAGTCCAGTTCAAAGAGAAATACATCACAAAAGATTTTATTTTTGGGGGGTGCGCCTTACTATGCAGAAAATACCGTGGATATGGAATGACCCCAAATCAATTTTATAAATCATTTTTAAGGAGTGTCATGTAATATGGGAAACAGTTGTTGTAATTGAAGTAATTATTAGAAGTTAAGTTAAAATAGACTCATCCACTAAAACATCATCCTTGCTAAAAATCTAATCCCTGCAAAATACAATGACCCATCATTTATTCATTCATTATCTGCACCGCTTATCCTCAGTAGGGTCGCGGGGGTGCTGGAACCCATCCCAATCATCTTCGGGCAGTGGGCAGGGGACACCCTGAACTGATTGCCAGCCAGTCGCAGGGCACACAGAAACAGACAACTGACTCGCTCATTCACGCCTAGGGACAATTTGGATCGGCCAATTAACCTGACATGCATGTTTTTGGAATGTGGAGGAAACCGTAGTGCCCGGACGAAACCCACACAAGCATGGGAGGTCACAGGATTGAGCTGTGGCCGCGTCAAGCCATACAAAATTTCGGGTGAAATCCAATGCTTTTGTGAGATCATTGACATTTCCAACTAAATGCGCCTTTTATGCATCTACTGTGACTTTTAAGTGTCTCTTGTTTGATTGCCGTCATATCAAGCTTGCTTACAAAACAAAATCCATGTCACGAGGAATTCCCAGAGGCTTGCACTAGAGACTGCTCAAGAACGCTCATCACGAGCACCATCTCTGTGCTTCCAGCCATCAGGTACCTGATTCTTTGCCCTTGGTCGTACCTATAGAGTACCTGTATTCCGCAACAAGTTTGTTTTTATCGCACCTATTTAATCACATTTTACTGCATCTCCTTTTTAGTGACCTTTTTTCACTTTAGCTATGACTTCCAGAAAGGGAAACAGTAAGGTCCCTGGGAAAAAAAAGAGAATGATAACAATGGAAACACAGGAGCGTGATGTTTGTGTGACAATGAAGTTTCAATCACCAACTTAAATTTGACATGGTGTTGGACAAGATTGTTTCCCTCGGAGACTCCATGGAGCTGGAGTTGGATAAGGGGGGATATTCATAGACTTGTGCAGGAGCACGGAGAGGACAACAGAGAAGTCCTTGTCCTTGTGTTCTGCATTCTGGACTTCTCAACCTGCTAAACTTGCTCTGGAGTTACACGTGGGTCTTTGGCGCTCCTTATTGGCCCCCTGTTTTTCAAAAATGTTTAATAATAGAGAAATATGTAGTTTCTGTGGGACAGAACCGGAAGGTATGTACTGTACTTTAATTTGTTAAACAGATACTTGAGCCTGAAAATTTGGTTTGTTCTTAAGTAATAAAAATATTGATATATATATATAAATAAATATGTTAAAAAAGGTTTCTACTTCACGGGTTTTGACTATTGCTGGAAGTTTTTGAAACTTAACCCACGCGAAAAACAAGAAATTACTGTAACGCTCTGCTTTTCCTTCTTATTTTCGTTCTGGCACATCTCAAATCCTGCCTGCACCCTACCCTGGACCCGCATCAATATGCCTACAGGAAAAAAAGGACAGAGGATGCCGTCTCCACAGCACTGCACTCTGTCCTCTCTCACCTGGACAATAAGGACACATATGCCAGAATAATGTTAATAGACTTCAGCTCAGTATCTAACACAGTTATTCCCTCTAAACTGGTTAACAAACTCACAGATTTGGGCATCACTCCTCCTGTCTGCAACTGGTTGATGTTGATGGACTTTTTAACCAACAGGACCCAGCACGTCCCGCTTGACGGCCACTGCTCCTCCACCATCACAATAAACACTGGCGTACCAGTGGTGTTAAGTCCATTTTTCAACTCGCTTTTCACCCACGACTGCAACCCCAAACCTGGCTCCACTGCCATCATTAAGTTAGCAGACGACACTATGGTGATTGGCCTCATCAATAACAACAATAAGTCAGCTGACATTGAGGACCGCCTGGCTACGTGGTGCGCTGACAATAACCTGCTGCTCAACACGAAAAAGACTAAAGAAATTATCATGGTCTTCAGGAGGAACACTGTGAGTCACCTACCTGTCAACATTAAGAGTACGATAGTGGAGCTAGTGGCGAGCTTCAGATTCCTGGGGATCCATATCTGACACGACATCTCCTAGACACTCAACTGCTTCAGCCTGGTCAAGAATGCTCACCAGCGCATCCTCTTTTCGGGGACCGTGAAGAAGGGCCTCCTCTCTTCGGACATCTTGGTGGACTTTTCTGAAGCACCATCGAGAGCATTCTAACCAGTTTTGTCACAGCGTGGTATGGTACCTGCTCGGTCGCTGACCAGAAGGCGATACAGATGGTGGTGAAAACCACCTAACGTATTACTGGGCCTCACTTCCTGCCACCGGGGACATCTACAGGAAGTGTTGTCTAGGGAGTGTTACAAAC
Organism: Urocampus carinirostris; assembly: GCF_059441175.1. Lineage (NCBI taxonomy): Eukaryota > Metazoa > Chordata > Actinopteri > Syngnathiformes > Syngnathidae > Urocampus > Urocampus carinirostris. The sequence goes on from NC_142355.1 coordinate 41,143,869, forward strand.
ATAATAAAGGACACTTACCACCCAGCACATTGACTGTTTGCCCTCCTGCCCTGTAGGGGGCGCTGCAAGTGCCTACAAACTAGGACCACCAGGTTCAAAAACAGCTTCTTCCCCACAGCTGTCTTACTGCTGAACTCTGCCCTACAATTTCCTTCTAGATAAATTGTTCACTCCTGCACTCTTGTTCATAGATATTCAATTTTTATACACTGCTTTGCAGTGTTCCCTCTAAGCTGCGCACGTGCGCAATTGCGCAGTGCTCGCACATTCTCAGCGCACAAGAAAATCTAGCCAGGGCACAAGAATGAGGGCTCAAAATTACTAATTAAGAAGGGACTTAAGTCAAAGTTACAGTGCATGAAGGTAAAAATACACAGGTTCCCCTGACATTGTGTCCTAAATGCGGTATTTTTAAGTCAATGTCGAACGAAGTTGAAAAGTAAAGTCAGTAGAGTTTGTCGAGAACCGGCTTCTTCGGCTTGGCTCACTAAAAGGAACCGGCTCTTTCGGATCCTAAATGGCTCTTCATGTTGTTTTTGCTTTTTTAATCCCAACATGACCAAATATTATTTAAAATTATGCACAAAATGACTTAGAGGAATGGGGGAATAGAACAAAAAAGAAAAAAAATACCATAATGAAAGAGTAGTGAAAAGCTGAGAAAAAAAGAAACAAAAGGAAGAGAAAAAAAGAAGGAAAAATTCATAAAAAAGCCAGAAAAAGAGAAAAGAAAGAAATGTAGGAAAAAAAGTAAATGGAAAACAAAAATAAAAAAGTAAAAGCTCCGAAAAAAATAACACAATGAGATTTTTTTTAAAGGAATTTAAAAAAAGTAGAAAAAAAACACGGAAAAAAGAAAAAAACCTTTGTGTTGCATTCAAATAATTTCCAATCACCGTACTTTCCACACTATAAGGCGCACCTAAAAGCCTTTATTTTTTTCAAAAGCTGACCATGCGCCTTATAATACAGTGCGCCTTATATATGGATCATATTAAGTCGCAAAGTCTTGCAACTAAGGCAAGCAGCCGCCGACTAGATTTTTTTTAGGCGAAGTTGTCCGTGGTGTATGCTGGGATTTATATACCGGCGTTTCATTTCTTAACCAATGTGTCAATCATCATTTGAATCAGTCACTTTTGGCTAAAGTTATTCGGAGACAAAGGGGGCGGATCCTTTTTAGCATTTACAGGCTCGCATAGGCTAAAGGGCGAAGCAAAGCCTGCAATTGGTCAAAAAAGATGAAAATGAATCACACGTTGGGTTGCGCTACGGCATAGAGAAAACATTTTTTACTATTCTGTATTTGTAAATATTTTACTCTCCTGGATTTACTACACTCACGGTTGTAAGAAGACCATGGTTACGTATCATTATTGAACATGATGGCTGCAAGAGAACTTAGGTGAGCTATGCGGCTTTATATTTTCCCGGTATCTTGTTTTAGAACGATCTTGATGTTTCTGTGATGAGTCTATTTTTAAACTAAATTCAATTCAAAGTGTGCACATGCACAGTAAAGAACCCCGTTTCCCTGCACAATAAAATTCTTACTTTAGTGTCCACACAGTTGCCAGCAAAAAATAAAATGGAAACTAAGAAATGTTTGGCATTTCTTGAATCCCAAGACTTTAACCTTCCGAATGATATTTGGAACGATGCATTTGAGTGATTGGTGACATCGTACAGACACTGTTTCCGTACATGTCTGAGACATGTATTTGCTTCTTTGCAAGCTTTGGGAATGTTAAGGGGGTAATAAGTTTGACTGAACTATCTGACTGTTTTGTCGACGTTCCCATTGTAGCGCCTTATAATCCGGTGCGCCTTGTGTATGGAAAATATAGGACCAAAAACTATTTTTGGGGGTGCGCCCTATAACCCGGTGCGCCTTATAGTGCGGAAAATACGGTATATCAAGTGAATCTGGTTGCCAACATTGTACTTCCACAAAAAAATGTGATTAAGTACAGTTCTGTATCTTACAACCGACTAAATAAGCCCCTAAAAATGTTAATAATTTGCAACAAAATATGTCAGGAAATAAAAAGAAATGGATATCTTGTGAAAGAATTGTAAGAACAAACGACGTTTGTAGGCCGTACAACCTTTGCAATAGTACATGAGTCAATTCATTCAAAAGAGAAAAATAATTTTGCATTGCTGGAAACTTATCTTGCCACACTTGGGATTATGGTGGCTCACTGTTGTTTCAAGTGTTGCTCACCGACTTTGTGTGAACGCTCAGACCCGTCGAAAATTAGAGGGAACATTGCTGCTATGCACTTCTGGTTGAATGATAAGTGCATTTTGTTGCCTTGTATTTGTGACTTGTGCAATAACAATAAAGTTGAATCTAATCTAATGTAATATAATCTAATGTTTTGTGTCAGTAATATTGGGCGTGACTTTAAATCAATTAACTAGTAAATGTAACAAATACTCACTTTCAGTCACACCCTCAACAGTGCACATAACACAGCAATTCAACAGCCGACAAGTACAGATAGTGGGGCTAAAGAGCCACACTATGTAACTATGAGCAATGACTACGCCCGGTGTCTCCGAGGGACATCCTCTGGGTAATTCTCTTAGTGTAACCACATATCATTTATCCTACAAATAGACGTATGACCCCGCAATAACAGTGTCACACCAAGTTCAACATGCACTGTGAGTGCATTCAAAGGACACGGCGCACAATTAATTTCATCGGCCGCGCTGAGCGCACACACATAAACACGTTTGAAGTCACTGAGACGGAGATAAGGAATGCCATTGACACGTGTGCGTTACATATGCATAAGCGTACCGCTTACTAAGCCGAGCCCCCCCCCCGCCCTCAAAAGCGCGAAACGTGTTATCAGCGATGAATCCCGCTGCGGCGGCCCACCTTGACGGCAGGCCAACGCCAGGCGTCCGCCTCGCCTCGCTTGCTATCTGCCCTCTCCAGCCTTGCTCAGGGGCTGCAGGAGAGTGAATGGCAGCTGTGTGTAAGCGCCGCTGCCAATATGTCACCGGCACCAATCTGCATCCCCCAGGGGTTCTACCGGGAGTTCAACCCGAGTATCACACCGCAGAGAAAACAATTTCTGCTGCCAATACTCCCACGCAGATGAGAAATGTTTTAATATTTGCTACTGCTTTACGACCACCCCTGTGACAGTGATGGAGAAAATGTCAGCTTTTTACCGCACTTAAATGCCACTCTTTGTCTTGGGCTGTTTCTTTTCATTGATCTTGCCTCGGCCTCTCGATCAATAACATCCGCCAAACAGTCCCTTGTTTGGTCCCTTTCAAAGCTTTCAGCCGTTCAAGATTTCACACTTTACTTTCTTTGCCCAATTAGTTGTCCGATCGTTTGCTTTGTGCAAGAGCAGAGAGAAATGCTTTATAGTTTAGAGGGGAAAGACTGGATACACACCATTAAAATTGGTAACATACCAGAACTGTCTGATATTTTCTCTGTATCTCCTCAAAGCAACATGATTTTTTTTATTACTGTTGTAGATGAAAACCCCAAACTTAGGTTTGTAAATGTACACAAGACACAGTAAATAAAAATCTAAATGACTGTTAGGCCAATCTCTTTATTTGATGCACTTTTTGCTACCTGTTTCCGCGGAGCAATTTCAAAGCACTTCAGCAGTACCGAATTTGGAACTTTTTTACTTGTGATCGTCATTTCCTGCCTTGTGTCATCATTATAGCCCCAGTGAGCTTGTTCATAATATGTATGCATTTTTTAGATGCACTCAAATAAAGCCTTTTTTTTAAATCCTTCTCCGGAGTCCAGTTGGTGTTTGGATTGTACTTGAAAGAGGAATTTTCTTTCTTTTACCATTTTCATTCTACACTAACATATAGAAATAGAAAAATAAAACTCAGGGATGAACACGAGGTCATGCTGCACCACTACCCCATGTCCCTCAATTCTTCCCACCTACTGTTTTCTGCCCCAAACAGCTTTGCTCAAAGTAAGATACATACACAAAGGCGCGGTGGAAAATGAAGTAAAAGGGGGTTTTGAACTTTGTCGGATAGTGTTAACATACACTTAATAGTGAACACCTCAAATGATCCACACCACCTTAAAGGTTACACAGTGGGATTGTGATTAAATTTAAAATGATATCTCTCAGTTCACGCAATTACTTTTGTGTCATTTGCATTGTTGTGAATGTTATTTTTTTCAGTAACGGGTATTCTAACAATTATTTTGTTGCCGTTACAACACCGTTACCATTACTGATGGTCAAAAGTGATGCGTTAGTTTGTGTTGTACAAATAAGCAGGTTGTCTCATGTTAAGGTTTCTGTATGTCTGTATGATAAGCAGGACATCCTCGGTTAGCCTTTGGCATATTTATTAACCAACAACACGCAAATGTGAACCTGGCTCTCATTCAACCTAACACGGCAGCCACATACTACACACAAAACAGTGTGGTGTGCGATGACGTCACACAAAAGTGAACGCAGGCCATAATATCACGAGTAAGAGCTCTAATAAAGTTACAATACTTAGCATCTCATTTGGGGAAACTACAGTGGCTTGCGAAACTATTTGCCCGCCTTGAACTTTGTGACCTTTTGCCACATTTCAGACTTCAAACATAAAGATATAAAAGTGTAATTTCTTGTGAAGCATCAACAATAAGTGGGACACAATTATGAAGTGGAATACACTTTATTGGATATTTAAAACTTTTTTAACAAATAAAAAACAAAAAAGTGGCTGTGCAAAATTATTCAGCCCCTTTACTTTCAGTGCAGCAAACTCTCTCCAGAATTTCAGTGAGGATCTCTGAATGATTCAATGTTGATGTAAATGACTAACAATGATAAATGGAATCCACCTGTGTGCAATCAAGTCTCTGTATAAATGCACCTGCACTGTGATAGTCTCAGAGGTCTGTTTAAAGCGCAGAGAGCATCATAAAGAACGAGGAACACACCAAGCAGGTCAGAGATACTGTTGTGGAGAAGTTTAAAGCTGGATTTGGATACAAAGAGATTTTCCCAAGCTTTAAATATCCCAAAGAGGACTGTGCAACCAATAATAATGAAATAGAAGGAGTATCAGACCACTGCAAATCTACCAAGATCGGGCCATCCCCCTAAACTTTCAGCTCTTACAAGGAGAAAACGGATCAGAGATGCAGCCAAGAGGCCATGATCACTCTGGTGAACTGCAGAGGTCTACAGCTGAGGAGGGAGAATCTGTCCATACGACAACAATCAGTCGTATACTGCACAAATCTGGCCTTTATGGAAGAGTTGGAAGAAGGAAGCCATTTCTTAAAGATATCCATAAAAAGTGTCGTTAAAAGTTTGCCACAAGCCACCTGGGAGACACTCTGGTCAGACCAAAATCAAACTTTTTGGCAACAATGCAAGACATTATGTTTGACGTAAAAGCAGCACAGCTCATCACCCTCAACACACCATCCCCACAGTCAAACATGGTGGTGGCAGCATCATGGTTTGGGCCTGCTTTTCTTCAGCAAGGACAGGGAAGATGGTTAAAACTGATGGGAAGATGTATGGAGCCAAATACAGGACCATTCTGGAAGAAAACCTGTTGGGGTCCGCAAAAGACCTGAGACTGGGACAAAGATTTGTCTTCCAGCAAGACAATGATCCAAAACACAAAGAATAAGCTACAATGGAATGCCTCACCAAAAACATATCAAGGTGTTAGAATGGCCAAGTCAAAGTCCAGACCTCAATCCAATTGAGAATCTGTGGAAAGAACTGAAAACTGTTGTTCACAAACGCTTTCCATCCAACCTCACTGAGCTCGAGCTGTTTTGCAAGGAGGAATGGGCAAAAATATTCGTTTCTTGATGTGCAAAACTGATAGAGACATACCCCAAGCGACTTGCAGCCGTAATTGCTGTAAAAGGTGGCGCTTCAAAGTATTAACTCAATGGGGCAGAATCATTTTGCACACCCACTTTTTTGTTTTTTTATTTGTTAAAAAAGTTTAAAATATCCAAAAAAGTGTGTTCCACTTCATGATTCTGTCCCACTTATTGTTGATTCTTCACAAGAAGTTACAGTTTTATATATTGATGTTTGAAGTCCGAAATGTGGCAAAATGTCAAAAAGTTCAAGGGGCGAAGTAGTTACGCAACCCACTGTTGTGTAGAATTTTTGTCACTGGTTCCTGCGTCTTTAAACATTAATGTTTCCAAAACTACTGCTCTCCTATCATAGACAGAGAGACCAAGGGACAGAGTGAGAGGGGTGAAGAGACACAGAGGGAGACAGAGGAGAGAGAGAGAGAGAGAGAGAGAGAGAGAGAGAGAGAGAGAGAGAGAGAGAGAGAGAGAGAGAGAGAGAGAGAGAGAGAATGAGTGAAACCAACTTTATAGATCTTTACAATTGACTAGTAGTCTGAATGAAATACATGAAGTACAGTAGGCTATGTCAACTTGACCAGTTGTCTCAGGTTTTGAGAGTTAAATTGTATTTATTAAATTTACTTTATACTCTTTACAGCTGATTGTTATTTTATTATATTGTTTACTGTTTATGTTTGTTGCGCTTCAGGTGAAGGATAAATCTGTTGATAGCAAGGTGCAATAAATATTACAAGGTTCTATAACACAACCACCTGTCACCTCTTCTCTATTCAACTGCCATGAATGCTGCTCAGAACATTTCAAATTCTTTGACATAAAATAACTTGCTTTTAAAGTAACAGAAATAGTCATTTCTCCTGGTGACTAGTTACTTTTACTATAGAGGAATCCAGTTAGTAACTCAGGTACTTTTTTGAAAAAGTAGTGAGGAACTACAGTATAACTATTTACTTACTTTAAGTAACGTGCCCAATATTGGTGATTTGGGACATTTCTATATTATTGTTAACATTCTCACATACCATTACCTACCTACAATATGTTTCCAAGAAAACATGACTCAATACATTTCTAGATAGATTTCAAAGTTAAAAGATTTGACTCTACCAGCTTTGATGCACTAACATCATTTAGATAAAAAGAAAAATGTTACAGTTTTCGGTTATAATACTTTTCGTTTTAGAACCCTACAGTCTCACTGTTCGAACATTAAGAATCAGAATATCTTAACTGTTTCTATTTTGAGTCACATTTTTTTGCTTTTCAGTTCACTTCAATCCAGTGTTGATTAGTGTTCAAACATTAGAATTAGAATTGTCTTTATTGTTATTAACAAAAAGGATAATCAATTTCACTTATTTTGTTCTATATTTTGGGACAAGCTGGATGGAGTGACCTGGGATAAGGAGGTCTGGGCTTCCCTGCTGAGGCTCCTGCCACCGCAACCCAACCGTGGATAAGCAGTAGATCAATGAATGAATGGATTTATCCATTTCTAATCTGTCTTCCGCTTCGTCTATATGTTTTGTCCTCCTCTATGTATGTCCTCTCCATTCCTCTCACCGTTCATGTATCTTTCTGTTTTTCCTTCTCTCCGACATTCCATCCACCCTTAAGTCGCTGTACAAATACCCTAACCCTAACCATTACGCTAACCCTTACCCTAACCCTAACTATTACTGACTACAAAGTCATAAAATTCGGTCGAAAAAACAAAAGTTAGTTGAGGTTTTTTTCAATGTTGATGTTATTTAATAAGTGTACAAATACTTATTAACAGCACTCCATTATTTATCTCAAATATTTTTAAGACTGAATGGCTCATTTCATCACATTTGTCATCATTTTACTGACCCAATTACGCCTCTCTACTCATTGCTCCATTTTTCAAGATAGTATCAGATTTTGCAATATGTTGATTTACTAGTTGTCTTTCTCTTTTTTTCTGTTAATTCTGCAAAATGTCTTAATTCAATGCCAGTTATAATGGAAACGAATGAATGAGAAAATGTTGTTTAAAAAGACCAAAGAAAATCATTTTTAATGATAAAAACTATGATTTTCACTTAAGATAAGGAAAATATCCTGTTTAATGAAAATCGTATTTATTTCAGAACATAATTGTATTGAAATGTTTAGCAAAACTTCTTATAAAATACGATAACAGTGGAAGTGGACAGTTGTGTATTAAGTCTTGACCCCATCTGGTCCAGATCATGTACAAGAAGTGAATGAATAGATATTTACCTATTGACCAACTATGGAAAATTCCAATGTGGTGAATCAGCCCAAATTCGACCTAATCCTGTTGATATTAATGTTTGTTTGACCTTGAACTTTTTCAAATGATGAGTAACAACGTTTCTAAAAAGTATGTCCCGAAAAGTAACATAATCAAAGATAAGGGTTGTTTAAAATGATCTGAACTACTAGTAAAGTTGTTTACAAGTCACGAAAAAACCAGCAACAGATAGCCTTGAAAGGATGTCAGGATCAACTTTTTAAAAAAAAACTGTTTACCAGATCAATTTGGTCCTTCTTTTAGCCTTCCAGAGCTGCTGGTGCTAACTGACCCCAATTTCCCCCCTCACAGGGTGAATTGTGATTCAATCAAGTTGCTGAAAGATTACATTGAATCATTCTCCATCCATTCTGAGGCACAGGAAGTAGATTTTGACCAGTGCTAGTGTCCATCACATTCTTTTTTGCAAAGTGGTTAAAGAATTACCATATTTACCAGCATTTAGGCTGACCTTGTAAAACTGCTTTAAAAATCGCCACAGTATAAACTAACTATATAGAAGAAAACGTGTACACCAACCTGTGGACCATCTAACCTTTCATATTTCTTGGCATGCGCAATCTTGAGAGACTGCAAATGAACACTTTTCTGACACACTCAATATCCATTATATCTCTGGGCTTCAAACCACTCCAGGATTTATTTCTCTATCGCTAGGTATTAGGGAAGACCAATTTTGTTTTTATTCTTCAGGCATGGTGTATTGCAAAAATAAGTTTACAAATAACAATACCAAAATTTTACCATACATTGTGTGCTCTTGTTTGCCCCATTTATTTTCCGTTGTGCCTGTAAAAGCCACGCCCCTTCCCCATACGCTGCCTACTGGTGACCAGTGTTGGGCACGTTACTTTAAAAAGGTAATTAGTTATAGGTACTCACTACTTCTTTCGAAAAGAGTTAGTAACCGAGTTACTCTATGGTAAAAAATAACTAGTTACCAGGAAACTAAACTATTTCTTTAAAAATAAGTTGTTTGTCAAATAATTTTAACCCTCTTGAGCAGTATTCGGGTCAGTTGAACAGAGAAGAACACACAGGTAGTTGTGTTATAGAAACTTATAATATTTATTGCACCTCACCAGCAACCGATTTGAATTTTACAATCGAAGTGCAACAAAAGTAAACAGTAAACAAAATGGTGAACTAACAATCAGCAGTAAGCAGTATAAATTAAGTTTTATAAATTAAATGTAACTGGATCGGTCCGTTACAGAGCTGGGAATTATTTAGAATTTTTAGAGAACCGGCTTTTTCAGCCTGAATCACTAAAAAGTCGGCACCTTCGGCTCCCAAATGGCTCTTCGGGTTGTTTTTGTTGTTTAATCCATATATTATCATTTATCAAGTATTGCTATGAATTACTTGAAAAGGTGAAAAACAAAGCAAAATTAAAACTTAAACATTAACACTGAAAAACCCGGGAAACCTAAATTAAAATATGTATAAATCTACAAAGAAAAAGATCAAATCCAAAACATTTTAACCTTTTTTAAAGTCAACAAATTCAAAATCGACACCACAAAATCCCAGGAAATAAGAAAAAAATTGAGAATCTGTGGAAAGAACTGTCTCGAAGGAAACCGGCTCTCAATTCCGATAGTAAAAACTTTGATTACCTTGTTACTGAAAAAATAACGTTGTTCTGTAACGGCGTTATCTATAGCAGTGTTTTAACAGGAGTAGTGATGCCCAAAGGAATACGTTAGTCCCAACACTGATCGTAAGTGAAAATATGATTGAAAGTAAAGGAGTAAAACAATAAGTCCATTTTGCTGAACTGCCCGAGGTTATTCAGAGGTCAAATAATAGAGTGACGATAAAACATAACTTCACTTCACATCACTTATTTTAAATGTCGACACAGAGGCTCATCGGTGCTTTGACCTCACCAAAAATGTCTTATGTTGTGAGGTTCCAGTGTTCATGGACATTTGTCTATACATTCACAAACATCCAACTTAATATACCGTACGTTCCGCTCTTTAAAACGCGCCAAGAATCCATTACTTTGGAAATTACAATAGATAAAGCGTAAATCTTTTCGGGCGTCCACAATAAAGACAGGAAGCAGATGTACAATACCTGGAAAGACCAAAAGTCGCTTGACGGCGGAGCAAACAGCACTTTATGGTTCACTCGGACCATTTGAATGTTTTCCCCGCGGCCCCCCTGGAGTTCAATCAATATTTACAACGTGAGCTATCACCTCCCAAATCCTGTGTCACAGCTTGCAGGTCCAGCCTTGCAGCAGGCTAACAAACTAACATGTCGTACATCAGCAAACACTAAACGGTTGAGGGACACTCGGGGTGTTACTGATTGATTTTTTTGTAGGGGGAGTGCTACTTTATGCTGTATGCTTACAGTTTTTTTGCTTTTATTATCAGAAATATTAAAATTAATAAATGTATGAATTACTAAATGCTAACTCCTGTTTACTTTTACATTCATAAAGAAGTTTTGAACAATTTTGGGTTTGAGTTTATAAAATATAAATCATGAAGACGGCGGCACAGCAGATGGCTGGTTAGCGTGCAGCCCCACGGTGCAGAGGTTCAGGGTTCAAGTCCAGCTAGTATTAGCTAGTGACTCAGCTGCATGTGGAGTTTCTATGTTCTTCCCGTGCCTGCGTGGGTTTCCTCCGGGCTCTCCGGTTTCCTCCCGCATTCCAAAAACATGCATGTCAGGGTAACTGACCGGTTCAAATTGTCCCTAGGTGTGAATGAGCGAGTGAGTTGTCTGTCTCTGTGTGCCCTGTGACTGGCTGGCAACCAGTTCTGCGTGTTCCCTGCTTACTGCCTGAAGATAGCTGGAATGGGCTCCAGCACCCCCGCGACCATAATGAGGATAAGCAGTTCAGATAGTGGATGGATGGATGGATGGATGGCCGCACATATTCAACGTTTGTCAAAATGCTTACTTTGAGCTGAGAAAAAGTTAAACAAACTTTTCTATTGATTTTTCATCACTTTCTGTTTCCTCCATTCTTTCAGATTCGTATCTGGTACCATCACTAAAAATACCTATACTCTGGTTTGTTCTTATTTGCTGTTGGATTCTGTCCCATTCCCAACTAATAGAGCTTGTTATCTAATAAATCCCAATTTATGCGTGTGTTTGTATATAACTTGGAGGCTAAGAAATGGCTGAACCGATTTTTTTTTTAATTCCATAGTTTCACTTGAGGCCTCCGTGAGTATATTTGGCCAGGTTGTCAAGGCACACTTAATAAATACCAACAATTTTTTTGTCATAATAGTCTGTGGTTTGCAATAATCTGTGGTCGGTGCAGCCCTTTGAGACTCGTTGTGATTAATGGCTATACAAATAAACATGACTTGACTTGACTTGATCTTTGTGTGGTCTGCTTTTGTGAGGTATCTAATGCCCTCTGGCGGTCACATTGGATACTGCAGATCCCGACCACGGACCACTCCAAGTAGCCAAATCAATTTTGTATTGGAACCAACACCTTGATTGATGCATTTGTATATATGAATGGACCAATGTGGGGAAAGGAACAAAGAAGTAAAAACCACAAAAATCAAACTAGGAACAAATACCAAACTGGAAATTGAAGATGCGAGAATCAAAGTAACAAAAAAAAAAAGAAAACAAACAAACCTTACGTGATGGTGGAAATGAAATGACAATGACATAACAACTCGAAATGACCTGACAAAGTATACAGTAGTATACATAGGGTATAAAGGGCAAGGATTATGAGCCACAGGTGTCTGGAGATTGTGCCCAGTTTCAATGGTAGATAGGGCCTTTTCGAGGAAGGAGGTGAGTCAGATCCTAATATCTCAAGTAGAATGCGAGGCAGAGCTGGGCAATTTGCATGTTATCACTGATTTCATTGTTGGGCCGGGCCACGAGAACATTGTCAGACATTAGGCGGGTCGGTGGTACAGAAAAGGTTGGGGATCACTGTAGTAAGAGAAAAAATGTATCAAGGATGGTATAGAATATGCTAAAAAAATCTAAAGTGTGGTCTACATGGATTTGTCACTAGCTATGACTATCGCCTGAGTCAGTACAGATTACTATCATATAAATATCCGTTAAAAAAAAAAATCAAATTCCATGATGCATATACTTGGCTGTGACCTCCTTCACACAAGGCCATTCATCAGCACTACATGAGTAAGAGAAGCCGATGGCGTGTGTACACAAGGTCCTGGGGATGCCACAACAAGGTGGCCCAGCTTGTCAAAGCAGCCGAGTATCAGGTGACAGCGACTCAGACGGAAATGGACTTCTCACATCTTGGACGATGAGCCACGGGCTGCAGCTTTGTTTCGTCCCCGACCCGTCACAGCTGAGTCCTAACAGCTGCCTGCTGCTGTCACCGTCTGCTAATGCATCCCCCCCACATCCATGGCAGCTCTCGCTCTCTTGATGCCTGTCATTCATGCCGCTTCGGCCCCTTGCTCAAGAATCTGACACAAACACACCATTAAAACATTTGCATGTTTATACTTTTGGATTTCGGTTTGTTAACATTTGCGTTAAACCAGATACCTCACACTCACTTGACTTGGGGCTGCCAGAACTGGGGTCTGGTAGAGATTGAGCCAAATTCTGCTTTCTTAAAAAATTACTTCTGATTAAAACATTACACTGTTGTCAAATATATTGTTTTTAATTTTTTAGACATAATAAGATGTAAAAATTAAAATAGGTAATGGATCGATCCATTATTTGCATAGGCTTCATATGAAAGGGACACATGAAAGAGACAGTGATTATTATTTGACCACGAGATCTCATTGTATTGTGTAGTGCAACTGAAAATGGATGGATGGATGGATGGATGGATGGATAGATGGTCTATTGATCGATGGGGCGAGAAGGTGATTAGAGAGACAGACAGACGGGCGAACGGACAAACAGACAGACAGACAGACAGGCAGGCAGGCAGGCAGGCAGGCAGACAGACAGACAGACAGATGGACGGACAGACGAGATATTCACTTAAATTTCCGATTACATGTATTTAAGAATACAGATTTGTAGCAATTGTTAATGATTAATCACCATGTTTTGTCTGATAGATTAAAGGACTATAGTTCGGAAAGCTGTACAATGTAGTTGTAAATGTAAGACACGTTAATTATTAATACATAGATTGTGTATGTTTAAGCAACCAGTATGCAAACAATTACACAAACAGGTTTTTGGTCAGGTGAATGATAGTATCAGGTATCAGAATCAGCAGGAAAGAAACATTAACCGTATTATACGTACTGTAAGTCTCACTGGAGTATAAGTCGCATCCCCAGCCAAACTATGAAAAAAACTGACTTATAGTCCAGAAAATACAGTACAGACCTCAATTATTTGTTCTTAAAATGAACAATTACATTTTTTATTTGATTCCATCAGCCATAATAAAAGAAAACACAGGCTAATTAGCTATCTGGTTGTTGTTGCTGGTTGTTGTTGTTGTTGTTGTTGTTGTTAGATTGCTTCAAGTCGTCTAAAGATGATCTTTAGGAACGACATGGAACGCTTCGGTTGTGTTACGAGTTCCACGAATTGGCCGCTCCGAAAGCGGATGAGGTCAGCTTTGGGTAACTTGTACCGAAGCGTTCGTGTAGCGGGTGGGAGACGCATTCGTCGGCCATGTGGCCGTCCACAGGACACCACGTGGAGGTTGCGTTCCTTGTCCTGCTGTTGTTGCTGGTGTCCTTCTGCAAAGCCATAGTGGAAAGGTTTGTGGCATATGGCATCATCGTGTTGTATGCTGGGAGCAAGGCAGCAGACAGGAAAAACATACAGAGAGTAATCAATGCAGCCCAAAAGATAATTGGCTGATCTCTACTCAGTCTAGAAGACTTTGCCAGCTTGCAATACTGTAGCAGAGCCATCAACATTATAAAAGACAATTCCAACACCGGCCACCACCTATTTGACCTGTTGCATTCTGTTAGGCACTAAAGGTCACACAAAACTAGGACAAACAGTCTCAGAGACAGCTTCTTACACAGGGCCGTCACAACCCTAAACAAACGCACAAAACTGAAAACTTATCTTGTGAAATTTTTTGTTTATTTCTTTTTATGTTGTTGCCAAATACAACTGTGAAATTATTATTAGTATTGTTATTATTATTATTTTAATTGCTCTATTGTTACGATACATTATTCTTCTCCGTTGCATTATTATAACTATAACTCAGGCCAGTTTTTCTAAGCACTATGTTGTAATTGTTTTTTTTCTGCCTATTAATCCTTATAGTCTCAATCTTTTTTCTCTTTAAAGTCTTTAGAGAACATATTTACCATGCAGTGCCACGTCTAATCTGGTTGCGTACAATGATTTACAACGTTGATATCAATGACAGAAACGAAAAAAATCAAAACTCTAATTCTATCTGATGAACAAACAATAAATAACACTTTAGGGGGTAAAGAATGTCGGTACAACGCTGCATGGTTTCTCCTGTCATGCGTCTTCCGAGCATTCTCCCTAATCCTCGTTTTCCCAGTCTTGTCTGGGAACGGCCTTTCACTCTGGTGGCCTGAGGGACATGAATAATTGTTGCTACAGAGACTGTCTCATAAACTCCTAACACTGTAATCACACTCTGACAGATGTAGGCCCACAAAGTACTGCACACACACACACACACACACACACATACGCATGCACCGAAAAGGAGATTTAACCCCCTCTTCTCCTTCTTTCTTATCCCGGTGACTCATAGCTTCTATCAGCGTTATGACCACAGCAGGATCTCGCCTACGGGCTCCGAGGTTGCGAGCCACACTGGATTCTGTATAAACAATAAAGGCCGTACAAGGAGTGACTGATGTGGTCATAAACTGTAGTATGGACTTTCCGACGTGACGTACTTCTTCGTTGATGTCAAAACCAAAAGCAAAGGGCTCCACTCACCTAGGCTTTCGCAGACAAACTCGAAACTTTTCTTTAATTTCGTGGCAATATAAAAGGAATGACATTTGCGAGCAGATCCCAAACAATAGATCGCAATTTAACCTTTTGTCCCTCGCTAAGTGGCAGCATCCTGGTATAGATCCTGCGACGACGAAACATGAATAGTAATTGTTTACCTGAAGTTGGTACAATGTCAGCAGTCTAATCCATCACACAGGGGCTGTCGAATTATTTATAGACAAGGGAATAAATCAGATGAGTGGATGAAAGTTGAAAAGACAAACACAAGGACACAAATAGGAGCACTATGGACAATCCTTTAAACATTTTAATCAAAACGTCAGCGAAGGGAAAGATAAATGAAGCATCCGTCTATCTGTAATTAAACTTGTGCATCATCATAACATGATAAACATAATGTGATAAAGAGCCTGACAGGCAGCCGCTGATATATGGATGCCTATAGTGTGGTGAAGGATTTCAGCTAAATCATTGCCTGATGTTTGCATTGTAAAAGTGAAGGTAAACAATTTGAGCTTCATTGACGTGGATTCATACCTTATAATGTGAGATGGTGCGAGCCTGCTAAATCAGTGTTTCTCACCTGATGAGTCGGGACCCAAAAGTGGGTCACGGGCCTTAGCCCTGGCAAAATAATGCTAAGAAGAAGAACAAAATAGAGGCTCAATTACAAAGTAGAAAGCAATAACTCCCTACTCAATCTCCTTTGACCGTTCAGTCAATCAGCACCGTCCCATCTTATTATTATTTTGTTTGTTTTATTTTATTCTTTTGCCTTTGACAATGAGTCCAAGAAAAGTGGAAAACAGTGAACACAATGAGGGAGTCAAAGAAGGAAAGGATTTCATTATACAAAAATATTTATGATAAAGGGCTGTTGAAGCAATACTTGAAATGGTTTCAAAATCTTATATCACTTTTTTACCAGTATTTTGATTTTTATTGTTTAAACAATTAAGTAAATATTGTTGTCTAGGTACATATTTTTTTAATATTTTGGGTACAATATAACCTTCTTTTATGGGTATTTAGAAGCAGTTTAGGGGGTCACTTATTTGCAATTTAGGCTTATACGCGAGTACTGTATATGAAGCACTTGAAGTCGTTTTGGCCTTGCTGGTCACTTTGTTTTTTGAAAAAAAAGGTGAAAATATTCTATTATCCCTGCCTTAGACTGCACAATCATTTCATTCAATACGTTTGAGAACTTAAATCGTTTTCTTGATTTAAGTCGCAGCTGGTTATTACAACAAAATTGTGGGTCCTCAAGTCAGACAAGTTGAGGACCACCATGCTAGATAATCAAAATCAGTTTTATATTTAAAAAATCACTTCACTGGGAAAGCAATTCATCCATCCATCCATTATCTGCACCGCTTATCCTCAGTAGGGTCGCGGGGGTGCTGGAGCCCATCCCAGCTATCTTCGGGCAGTGGGCAGGGGACATCCTAAACTGGATGCCAGCAAGTCGCAGGGCACACAGGGACAGACATTTTGTTTGCTCATTTACACCTAGAATTGTGGGAGGAAACCGGAGCGCCCGGAGGAAACCCACGCAATCATGGTGAGAACATGCAAACTCCACACAGGAGGTTCGATCTCATGACCTCAGAACTGTCCCGCACACGCGCTAACCACTGCGCCGCCGTGCTGCCCCGTAAGCAATTCAAAAATGAACGATTAAGATTTTAATATGTCTCCTTTTCTCAAAAATCTGAGGTACTCAAAGGTTCTTTACGGAATTTGGAAGTTTTCTACAGGCTGACGTCAACTTCTTGCTTAAGTCATTATTACAGCCTCTGAAAAGAATCATTTTATAGATGCACTCAATTTTTTTTAATCTTTTTTCATATTTTAGGAGGCTTGGATTGACGTTTAGACTGTATTTGAAACAGGCATTTTCTTATTTTGACCATTTTAATGCTACGCTAACAGGAAACAGCGATGACGATCATAAAGTCGATCTCACCAACCCCCACTGCTACTTTTCCCTTTTTTTATTATTATTATTTTTTACTTTTTTTTTTCTTAATTTTTGTGTGTGGTGTCTTGCTGTCGGTCTCGAGGGATATAACCAGGATAGATAGATAGATAGATAGATAGATAGATAGATAGATAGATAGATAGATAGATAGATAGATAGATAGATAGATAGATAGATAGATAGATAGATAGATAGATAGATAGATAGATAGATAGATAGATAGATAGATAGATAGATAGATGGATGGATGGATGGATGGATGGATGGATGGATGGATGGATGGATGGATGGATGGATAGATGGATAGATAGATAGATAGATAGATAGATAGATAGATAGATAGATAGATAGATAGATAGATAGATAGATAGATAGATAGATAGATAGATAGATAGATAGATAGATAGATAGATAGATAGATAGATAGATAGATAGATAGATAGATAGATAGATAGATAGATAGATAGATAGATAGATAGATAGATAGATAGATAGATAGATAGATAGATAGATAGATATTAGTAATAGTGCATAAAAAAGGCCCTACTTCCATGTGTTTTTCTTCAATCGAGTCTCATGTTTCATCATTGTAAGCGGTTGTGGATTTGAATTCGGAATGCAGCTTAATCAAGGCCATTAGAAGAAGCTCCACTGATTTTGATTTAAATCAGAGTTGTCAGAATAAACACCATCTCAGAAATTGCAAATAGAGAAACAGTTGAAACAGAAACCTATGTTGTTCATACATGAGACTGGTGAACAAAAATCGCTTATGTACAAATAAACGACGAGATTTGATTTGGAAGATTATAGGTGGTATCGCATCTGACATCGCTGATTGGAGACTGTGCATGTTACCAACCTCCAAACACAGACCTGCTTCAGTGGTTGTAACATCTCATCTCATCTCATTAGCCGTACCGCTTATCCTCAGTAGGGTCGCGGGGGGGGCTGGAGCCCATCCCAGCCATCTCCGGGCAGTGGGCAGGGGACACCCTGAACTGGTTGCCAGCCAATAGCAGGGCACACAGGGACAGACAATTCATTCGCTCATTCACACCTAGGGACAATTTGGACCGGCCAATTCACCTGAAATGCATGTTTTTGGAACGTGGGAGGAAACCGGAGAGTCCGGAGGAAACCCACGCAAGCACGGGGAGAACATACAAACTCCGCACAGGAAGTCTGGAGCTGGATTTGAACCCGCGACAGGTTCCCATGACATGAACTGTGCCGCACAAGCGCTAACCACTGCGCCGCCGTGCTGCCCTGGTTGTAACATGGTATGACATTTTTAGATGTGACTTTTTTGGTTCATCGCCAGTATACATTTCTTTATTGATCATAGTTTTGAGTAGTTGGTTGGTAAATTAATTAATTCGTGCCATATCATGTAAAGATGTTTTCAGAAGCATTCCCCTTGAGTGATGTGAAGCACGGCAGCGCAGTGGTTAGCGCGTGTGCGGCACAGTTCTAAGGTCATGGGTTCAAATCCAGCTACCAGCCTTTCTGTGTGGAGTTTGCATGTTCTCCCTGTGTTTTCCTCCCAAATTCCAAAAACATGCATGTCAGGTTAATTGGCTGGTCCAAAGTGTGAATGAGTGAGTGTTGTCTGTCCCTGTGCCCCCTGTGGCAACCAGTTCGGGGTGTCCCCTGCCCACTGCCCGGAGATAGCTGGGATGGGCTCCAGCACCCCCGCGACCTTACTGAGGATAAGCGGTGCAGATAATGGATGGATGGATGGATGGATGGATGCCCTTTTGTTGCTCCCTGTATCCTGCGTATGAGAGTTTGAAGGGGGCCCATATGGCGCATTGAAGCAGTGTGGTAGAAAAGTGATAGATACAGAGTGCACACAGTTAGTGCTTTGATGATTTTTTTCATTTCTAAAAAACGATAACAAAGTCCCCTCGTCATCAGAGAGGGCTGACGTTTCGTGCACGTATGTGTTCGCTGCAAAGATCGGGCACTGAAAAGTTTTTTGAAAAGTTAATGCATCGTTCAAGATTAGGTTCAGTGTTCTTGTAATAAAATGTTATTTTGCAAGAAAAGTTCCCCTGTGTTTATGGAAAGCATTGTGTAGATATTGGAGGTATCATATATTACTAAAAATATACTGAGTGAAACTTCTGCTTTAAATGCATCCTTTTACAAAAAGCAATTTTTTTCAGAGGTTTTCTTAAAAACAAGTATTTTCTATAACCTAAGCAATGCTTAGCTGTTGTTTACTAAACCAAGCTAGAAACAAATTTTTGGCTTCTAATGAAAGAACAGAACTTTCTGTAAGCCTTTTGAAAATGATTCGAAATGGCAAAAAAATGGCCGGCATCGGCTCTTCCTATTTGAAAGAAAAGTCTGGCATTCAAATTCTTATATTACCAAGGATTTTAATCTCAATAAAAATTGTTAATATTTTTTCAGGCCGATTTTCATGGGTGAGGGCAATGATTGTAAGCAAACCCTTTCAAAATTGCAAACAAATATTCCCTACGAATTAGACCTGCATTTTCTGAGTCTGTAATCTATGAGTGCACTTGTCTAAAAACTGCACCATGTCTTTCCTAATTACTTTGATGCTATGTCTCGTTTGGGAGGTTAAAACAAAAGTGTATAATAATGTGTGATCTTGTAACTTGTTGGACATTCAAAACACGATCAACGAAATCTCCAGGGGCTCAACCGCAACGAATTCTTGGAAAAAATCTGTTTGCAATATACAATTCATAATTCTCAGACAGCAGCTGAGTTGCTTTCAAACAAAACACTTCATCATTTACCCTGACTGCTCCCCAAACGTGAATATAAATAACAGATAAGAAAAGAGGGTGAGTACTCCTGGGTTGTATTTCACATTCATCAATATTTTCCACATTATCAGGAACATTAGACGTCACTCATTTGTACTGTCGGGAAGTGTTTTTTCCCCAAGTCATCAACTTTATGGAGATGGCACAGGACCTTACGAAATGCAGAAATCTGACAGAACAGGAAAGAATGCATGGACAAATTTGAAAAAAAAACTTTAATCAGCATAGTTTGCATCTTTCCATTAGTTTGAACGGAGAAAAAGCAACTCCCTTCGTAAGTTATGTCCCAACAACTCTGGGACTATGCTAAAATTGGGAATCATACTTAGCCATATCATTTTTAAAATGCGTGCTTGTTATCGTTTTGGATTCCTGATTACTTAAAATGAAAGGTTGCATATTTGAAATATGTTTACATATAATCCTATTTTCCGATACTTCAGAGACACTGTGTAATATTTGGCCCAAAAATATTGCTGTATTGTGTAGTCCAACCACAAATGAGTGCTACAAAGCAAAAGGAAAAAAAAAACCTACGGATTATGCTGCCCATATAAATTTATATTATTTTATTTTTTTGAAAATTCTCAACATTTTGCATTTGGAGTTGCAGATATAATAAATGGTTTTTAAAGTGTCTTCACTAGGTTGAAAGTTAGCTAATTCTTATTAAATGTGTGTTGACAATGCCCAACTGACTTTAAAGAGCCGTATGCTTTATATTCCACTGCGCCCATCTGCTTTTATTTTACTTTTATCAGAGTCGGGGCGAGGGCAGCACGGCGGCGCAGTGGTTAGCGCTTGTTCAAATCCAGCTCCAGACTTCCTGTGCGGAGTTTGTATGTTCTCCACGTGCTTGCGTGGGTTTCCTCCGTGCACTCCGGTTTCCTCCCACATTCCAAAAACATGCATTTCAGGTGAATTGGCCGGTCCAAATTGTCCCTAGGTGTGAATGAGCGAGTGAGTTGTCTGTCTGTCCCTGCGATTGGCTGGCAACCAGTTCAGGGTGTCCCCTGCCTACTGCCCGGAGATGGCTGGGATGGGGATGAGAGTCGGGGCGAACACGAGGCATGGGGGTATGGGAGACTGCCGGTTGAGTGACGTCATGCTCGTCCCTGGAGGCTTTTTCTTTAAATCTCTATTTGACTGTGTAGCATAAAAATGGGGAAGGTAAGAAAAGGCCTGCTTCAAACGGAGTACAAACACCAAACCAAACCCCCAAAAAGTTCAAAAATGGAAAAGTTAATTCGAATTTGTCTAATAAATCCAAGTACTTGCACGCACATCATCAATGAGCTGACTAGGACTGCAATCATGACTTTGAGCCGGCAGATGGCGGCAGAGAGTAACAAAGTT
Organism: Urocampus carinirostris; assembly: GCF_059441175.1. Taxonomy (NCBI): domain Eukaryota; kingdom Metazoa; phylum Chordata; class Actinopteri; order Syngnathiformes; family Syngnathidae; genus Urocampus; species Urocampus carinirostris. The sequence goes on from NC_142355.1 coordinate 41,165,117, forward strand.
CAAAATTCTGTCCAGCTTCTCTAAGGGAAAGTAAAGTAAAATACCAATCAAATTTTATAGTAAAATAAATAGAAATAGATTCAAGAAAATTGTTAAGTGTGAAGTTTGAATTGATTTTGAACATGAGCGGAAATGTCAGATAAGAAATTTCAACCGGTCCTAATAGCCCTCTCCTGAGCCTTTTATTTGTTATTAAATCTCCAAGGTCACAAAAACAGTTCTGAACTAAAGGGTGGGGAAATTAAGGAGGAGTAGCATGATTGGCATTAAACAGTTCAAAATAGTCAAAACAATGAACAACAGTGTGCAATGAATGCAGTAATAATAACCCGGTGTGTCTTATGCATTCTCCTATGCAGGTGTCCAATATTAAAAAGCTAACAAACTTGTGATTTGTAATCTACACACAATACTTTTTGGTTCGTTTGCCAAAAAAAAGTTCTTGTGTGTCTGCCTTGAGGTATTCCCATAAAATTGACCCGTGGCTAATGATCATAGCCATTTCATAACACTGGGACATTCTCTGCTCCCACGTTCATTGAAATGCATTGCAGTTGGAGAACATGCAATCTGATATGAGGCATCCTTTGAGGCTGGGCAATGGTGTGTATTTTATAACCTTTTCCCAGCCACATTTAAATCGAAACAAGTTGGATAAAGTTATGGTGTCGACCACAGCACCAGCTCAACAAGGATAACGTTAGTAAGGATGTCTACATCTTTTCTAAGGTAAGTCAACACAGTATTTGAGCCAAAATGATGTCACTTTGCTGGAGAAAAATATAGGCATATAAATTATTATAACGTTAATATCTCTAACGTTAGGCTGCTGTTAGCTAGCATTAGCCCTTGGCTGTGTTGTACATCATGTCACTTTGCTTACTGGAAGTTCGGTGGCCTGTATTGTGCTAGTTTTTGACTTTGGTAATCATTCATGATTGTTAGCTTTTGTCCAAAGGGCTCTATTGACAGTAACATTAACTTTTGGAGCTTAGCTTCACTTCTCCCGCAGCTAGTCTACATAATGGAACAGACAAGTAATCTGGGAGTAGTAACCTGTTTCCCTATGGATATACTGTAATCCCAATGAGGTGTCAGATCAATGACATTAAACCTTTAAGTGTATATGAACAGATATCTCCAAAAGCCTAGTATATCATTAGACTCTGCTTTAGCAGCAAAAAAAAATCAAGCTGGGCTAACACGGGGCTTCCATCTAGGTTTAGATTATTAAAAGTTAGCAGCAATAACAAAGTTATTTGACTTTGTTAGGTTAATTATTTAATTTGAAGGCAAATCATATTTCTTACGCCTGCAGTGCACAACCCAAGACTGCATATCAAAGTTGGTGTTTCAGGTACCCCTGTGCCTTCATACATTTGTTTAAGAAGTAATTGACTTTAAATTCAGTTTTTGTACATTTGTTAGTGCAGGTACTTTAAAAAATATTTTTCTTTTAGCATGTTTCATGTACTTCTGTGCATTTATATATCTGTTTAAGTATTTGAGTTTAAATGGAGTTTGTGTACATTTGTTGCAGTTAATTCGAACCAAATTAATTTCCGTACCCATATTTCAGGTACCTCTTGTCATGATTGCTGATTGAGCGCAGCTGCGGCGGCTTAATTGGTGCCAACAGCCCGGACAGCTGATTGGTGGACACTCCCTTTTTAAACCCCCGGCTTCCTCTTGGTGGCTGTCCCGTCCGACTCCGTTTTTGTGCTAAGTCTTTTCCTGCCTGATCTTTGTTACAGACCCGTTTCCGGACCTGATTACGCCCGTTCTGCCTGCCTCCTGTTGCCTGACCCGTTTTGCCCCGTTACCTGCCTGCCTTCTGCCAACGACCTCGCTTACGAACACGACATCGCCTTTGATCTCCAGCCCCGGCCAAACACTCACTATTCCAGCCTGTCTCCGTCCGACACGGAAGTGTCACTCCCGCCTCGCTCGTTCCTGTTGTCCGTCAGTCCTCGGATGAAGCAAGCCTTTCTCTCCCTCTTTTACCAATAAAAACTGAGAAAACGAGCGCTATAGGGTCTAGTCTACGTTCCTGGTTTGTGACACCTCTGTGCAGTTATAAACGTATTAAAGTATTTGACTTTAAATTCAATTTTTGTATATTTGTTGTTTCAGTTGATTGAAAACACAAATGACAAAGCAGAATGTGTTTTCCGTGAATAATTGATTTATGTTGTTACTTTTAGATGGCCTAAATGACTTTCAGTATCCCACTTTGTACTACACCACTTTAAGTATTTGGTGTACGTCAACCCCAGGCTGTTCTTGTTGTTGAATTTTGTACCATTTCAGACTAAAAACCATGGCTGGCTGCCCTTTAAGGTTTTATCTATTAATACCTGTGTGGCCAGTCGGGAATGTTGCTCACTTTGCCAAATATTCATTTGTAATAATTTCTCTGCAAATCTGTTGTGTGCTTCCATGGCTCTTTTCACTGTGGATTATAATGTAACTACAACAGAAATAACGAACATGCAGTATTTTAAGTCTATTTGTAATGACAGAGTATAACATGGAATTAGTTAAAGTAGGTATGCAAATGATCAAGTAATAGGGGGCCGTCAAATCTAATTTTGCATAGGGCCCCATGAAGACTGCTGCAGTGCATTAACAATGCTGATCCTTTGTCTTGTTGTTTAAGATGGTGACGAGAACGAAAAGTGTGTCACATTTACATTGTGGCATCAAGCTAGAGTTTTTCATCGACCTTTTTAACAATTAATTCATTAATTAGTATAACCCTCCGGTGCATATTCCGGGCTCTTTTGGTGACTTTGGGCTGACATGTGATCTTCCTGGTCCAAAAAAATATCAATTGCCTTCTGCCAAATGTCTTCGACTGTGACATATGCCATAGCGCGCTTCACAGAATGTTGAATGTTTGTCCGAGTGAGTCAAGGGGGCGTGGCTTAGCCACAGGTCATTTCTTCTAATCCTTCAAGGTGAAGTGTGTAGAAATGATTGTGTTCTGCTTATACGCCAAATCCTGCAATGTTACCAGATTCATCTCCACACTAGTGGCAGGCAGTGGGGGCTAAGATTACAGTGAATATCACCTAAACTCTCCTCTCTCAATCATCCACACGGAGTTTGCGAGACGGCTCGGCGATGATGCCGGTAAAATGGGATCAATAGCATCAGGAAAAAAGGGAGCAGACAATCTTTTACCCCCTTGAACTTTTCTACCAATGATTGATTTGTCCCCTGCTGCAGGAGAGGAGACATTACAGACAAGAAACATGCGTGTCTGCATATGCGCGTGCACATGTGCGTGCTGAAAGCGTGTTTTTGTAAAAAGCACCGCATATGTGCGTGCGTGCGAGTGATTGACGATGTAAAATGTGTACACATCATCAGAGAGGCATTTGCGAGGTGTGTGAGTCAGGAGGCTGTCATCCCCCTCAGTCTCCCAAGCATAGGCCTCCCCTCGGCACTTGATTTATAGTAAATCATTAAAATCTGCTTATTATTGCTGCATTCTGCTCCCCCAGTCCCCGAGTGTCCCCACAAACCCCCCCTAAAAAAAGAAACTAAAAAAGCTTGTATAACCAGCTTGCGTAGAGCAACCGTCAGCTCTGGCATGATTAAGGGAATCCAACAATCTGGCAAAGTGTGAGGAAATAGTACATGTTTTTTTTTATATCTTTAGACCATTTCTGTGTTTTTAAACAAGTGTGACATTACCAGGCTGCGCCCGCATTGTTGAAGCAGAATGGCAAAATTCATGTCAGTTTACTGGACTGTCTCAGAAAATTAGAATATTGTGATAAAGTTCTTTATTTTCTGTAATGCGATTAAAAAAACGAAAATGTCATACATTCTGGATTCATTACACATCAACTGAACTATTTCAAGCCTTTTATTATTTTAATATTGCTGAATTTGGCTTACAGCTTAAGAAAACTCAAAAATCCTATCTCAAAATATTAGAATATCATGAAAAAGTATACAAGTAGGCTATAAAACTAATCACCTGAATCATCTAATTAACTCGAAACACCTTGCGAGGGTTTCCTGAGCCTTAAAAACACTCAGCTTGGTTCAGTAAACTAAATCACTGCTGATCTGACTGCTGTCCAGAGGACCATCATTGATAACCTCCATCAGGAGGGTAAGACACAAAAAGAAATTTCTCAAAGAGCAGGCTGTTCACAGAGTGCAGTTTCAAAGCATATCCACAAAAAGTCTGTTGGAAGGGAAAAATGTGGCCGGAAACGCTGCACAACCAAGAGAGATGACCGCAGCCTTAACAAAATTGTGAAGAAGAGCCGCTTCCAGAATTTGAGGGAGCTTCAAAGACAGTGGGCTGAAGCTGGAGTCCAGGTATCAAAAGCCACAGTTCACAGACGTGTCCGGGAAATGGGCTACAATAGCCGTATTCCCATGGTCAAGCCACTTCTGAACTCAAGACAACGGAAGAAGCGTCTGACTTGGGCTATGGAGAAGAAGCACTGGACAGTTGCATAGGTGTCCAAAGTCCTCTTTTCAGACGAAAGCAAGTTTTGCATTTCATTTGGAAGTCAAGGCGCCAAAGTCTGGAGAAAGGCTGGAGAGGAGCAAAATCCAAGTTGCTTGAAATCCAGTGTGAAGTTCCCACAGTCAGCAATGGTTTGGGGAGCCATGTCAGCTGCTGGTGTTGGTCCACTGTGTTTCATCAAGTCCAGAGTAAATGCAACTGTGTACCAAGAGATTTTAGAGCACTACATGCTTCCATCTGCTGAAAAGCCCTATGGAGATGAGTATTTCATTTTCCAGCATGATCTGGCACCTGCCCACAGTGCCAAAACCACCAGTAACTGGTGCACTGACCATGGCATCACTGTCCTTGATTGGCCTGCTAATTCCCCTGACCTGAACCCCATTGAGAATTTGTGGGGTATAGTTACGAAGAAGATGAAAGACACCAGACCTACAAATGCAAATGAGCTGAAGGCCTCTATCGAAGCATCCTGGGCATCAATAACACCTCAGCAATGCCACAGGCTGATTGCCTCCATGCCACGCCGGATTGATGCAGTAATCCGTGCAAAAGGATTCCCAACCAAGTACTGAGTGCATCAATGGACATTTTCAAATGTTTGATTTAGTTTTGCTGTTATAAAATTATTTTTTTTACTTGGTCTGAGGAAGTATTCTAATATTTTGAGATAGGATTTTTGAGGTTTTTTCAGCTGTAAGCCAAAATCAGCAATATTCAAATAATAAAAGGCTTGAAATAGTTCAGTTGATGTGTAATGAATCCAGAATGTATGACATTTTTGTTTTTTTAATTGCATTACAGAAAATAAAGAACTTTATCACAATATTCTAATTTTCTGAGACAGTCCAGTATACCAGCTCATTGACAGAAAAAGATAATGGATCATAGATTCTAATAGCTCAAATAAGTACAAAGTATGTGCAAACTGCAAAATAGGGACTTTATTTTAGTGATCAAAGTCAATGATAACAAAAAACGTTCTATTAATGGGCTTGACACGTAAATTGTGTGAGCCGCTTTGTGTAGCTTTTGTGTGTGACTATTTTTGCTCAAATACAACGTCGGTCCAAATTGATAAGTACCGAGTAAATTATCTTTTCATGCCAGCCAATGGACAAAAAGGGTTCAGAGGACCAGCTTTTCATTTACCGATGACTCAATTTGATTGAAAATAATTCTAAAATAAAAAAAATTAAGTAATATTTCAAATGACCACCTGTTGGCAGAAAAAAACATTTTACATAGAAAGATCTTAATTGTATTAATATTTCCTTTAGTTTTTATTAACAGACAACAAAATGGATGCAAATTTATAGTTTTTATCAACAGACAACAAAATGGATGCAAATCAATATTCACTGCTTTCCTTTTGATGGAACATGAGGTGAGGACTATGTAATATGTAACAGTTCAAATGGTCATCCTTCTTTTTGCGTTAGACAAACAGAAAAATAAGAAAAATTAAATCATTGGATAGCAGTAACAACACATCACTTACATATTCTATCATGTTATTTGACTATACAATGATAAAAAGAAAATTAAAAGAAAGAGGAGAGCTACTTTTTTTTCACTGATTAGGTTGGCGGTTGAGTGGTTAGCACATCCACAGCACAGTTCTGAGGTCATGGGATTAAATCAAGCCTTACTGTGCGGAGTTTGCATGTTCTCCCTGTGCTTGCGTGGGTTTCCTCCTGGAATTCTGGTTTCCTCCCATATTCCAAAAACATGCATGCCAGGTTAATTGGCCGGTCCAAATTGTCCCTAGGTGTGAATGAGCGAGTGAGTTGTCTGTCCCTGTGTGCCCTGCGACTGGCTGGCAACCAGTTCAGGGTGTCCCCTGTCCTCTGCCCGAAGATAGCTGGGATGGGCTCCAGTACCCCTGCGACCCTACTGAGGATAAGCGGTGCAGATAATGGATGGATGGATGGATAGTTTACAGCCCTTTGAGACTTTTTGTGATTAAGGACTAAACCCATAAACATCCCTTGATTTGACTAGTTCACGCATAAATTATATCATAGAGAATTTGCAACCACCTTAAATACATTGTTAGTGTAGGATCAATGGTAAAAATAATAAAGACAATGAATTAATAATCATTTTTAGATTTTGATAATACTGTATCTATATTATCTAAAATATACATTAATTGTGTTAATAATGTTGGCATTGTTGTTGTAATTGTTCCTATTATTATAAAAGATTTACTAGCTAGGACCAGTAGTAGTGAGTACTTGGCATTGTCCCGACACTTATACTTACACTTACGAAGGCATTCGGCATTTAGGTAAATCTAGATCGTCTCAATGGATCAGCAAATGTAAAATGGGCAGCAAACACATACAGTATGTATTGAATGATGTCCTTGGTCCAGTCATTGATTTTGCCTCTGCAGCAAAAACACGCCGTGAGCAGCCAGGCTCGCCGGCAACCAACAACAAAAAGTGGCTACTGTGACGGTGATATAAACACAAATGCGACCACACAGAATAAACCACAGGACATGGCACAACCAGCTCAAACAGCAAAGCCTTAGCCAGCCCTAGCCAGCCCCAATGCTAACGGAGAGCTAGCCGGACAAAATTAGACTAAAAAACAAAAACGAAAAGCCACAATCACCTACCCACAAGCAGAAATGAGCGGTGTGCAACCTCTGTTCACTACAATCGCTGGCCTCACATGTTGTGTTAGTTGGCTTCGCCATTTTGAAAGTTTTGTGTTCCTTTAATGACATGAAAACTCTACTGCAAACAAGCCAGATGGGTCATCTTTGAGACTAAAAATCTCCCCGGCGCAGGGAAAATCTTGCAACATATATACAGTGCATCCGGAAAGTATTCACAGCGCTTCACTTTTTCCACATTTTGTTATGTTACAGCCTCATTCCAAATTGTATTAATTTAACCTCTAATCTCAAAATTCTACACAAAATACTCCATTATGACAATGTGAAAAAGTTTTTTTTTTTTTACTTTTTTTGAATTTATTAAAAATAGAAAACTAAGAAATCACATTTACATGAGTATTCACAGCCTTTGCTTAATACTTTGTTGATCCACCTTTGGCAGCAAATACAGCCTCAAGTCTTTTTGAATATGATCCCACAAGTTTAGCACACCTATCTTTAGGCAGTTTTGCCCATTCTTCTTTGCAATAAGTCTCAAGCTCAATCAGGTTGGATGGGAGACGTTTGTGCACAGCCATTTTCAGATCTCTCCAGAGATGTTCGATCGGATTCAAGTCTGGACTCTGGCTGGGCCCACTCCAGGACATTCACGGAGTGGTTCTGAAGCCAATCTTTTGAGATCTTGGCTGTGTGCTTTGGGTCGTTGTCCGACTGAAAAATGAACCTTCGCCCCAGCCTGAGGTCAAGAGCACTCTGGAGCAGGTTTTCATCCAGGACATCTCTATATATTGCTGCATTCATTTTTCCTTCTATCCTGGCTAGTCTGCCAGTTCCTGCTGCTGAAAAACATCCCCACAGCATGATGCTGCCACCACCATGCTTCATTGTAGGGATGGTATTGGCCTGGTGATGAGCGTGGCCTGGTTTCCTCCAAACATGGCGCCTGGCATTCACACCAAAGAGTTCAATCTTTGTCTCATCAGACCAGAGAATTTTGTTTCTCATGGTCTGAGAGTCATTCAGGTGCTTTTTGGAAAATTCCAGACGGGCTTCCATGTTCCTTTTACTAAGGAGTGGCTTTCGTCTGGCCACTCTACCGTACAGGCCTGATTGGTGGATTGCTGCAGAGATGGTTGTGCTTCTGGAAGGCTCTCCTCTCTCCACAGAGGAACGCTGGAGCTCTGACAGAGTGACCATCGGGTTCTTGGTCACCTCCCTGACTAAGGCCCTTCTTCCCCGATCGCTCAGTTTAGAAGGCCGGCCAGCTCTAGGAAGAGTCCTGGTGGTTCCAAATGTCTTCCATTTACGAATAATGGAGGCCACTGAGCTCATTAGGACCTTCAAAGTAGCAGAAATTTTTCTGTATCCTTCCCCAGATTTGTGCCTCAAGACAATCCTGTCTCACAGGTCTACAGACAGTTCTTTTGACTTCATGCTTGGTGTTTGTGCTCTGACATGCACACTCAACTGTGGGACCTTATATGGACAGGCGTGTGCCTTTCCAAATCATGTCCAATCAACTGAATTTACTGCAGGTGGACTCCAATTAAGCTGTAGAAAGATCTCAAGGATGATCAGTGGAAAAAAGATGCACCTGAGCTCAAGTTTGAGCTTGATGGCAAAGGCTGTGAATACTTATGTAAATGTGATTTCTTAGTTTTCTATTTTTAATAAATTCAAAAAAAGGAAAAAAAAAAGCGTTTTCACATTGTCATAATGGAGTTTTTTGTGTAGACTTTTGAGATAAGAGATTAAATTAATACAATTTGGAATGAGGCTGTAACATAACAAAATGTGGAAAAAGTGAAGCGCTGTGAATACTTTCCGGATGCACTGTATAATTGCGGGGAACATTGAATTAAAAAAAGTTCTGTTTTGGAATATCTTTAAAAAGGATGTGTGATAAGTTTGCACAGAGAAATGGTCATCTCTGGCACATTAAATCCATTCTTGCCGCATGTTAAAAGATAAATAGCCAGATGTCTTATTTCATAAGCATTGCCAACAAGGGAAGCTGGCTGGGTTCCTGCAGAACAGCTGGAGCGTAGTGTCTGTCCTTCAAATGTGTCATTGAAGGGCTCATGAAACTTTATGACAAACACACCTGAGCACTTCTTTTGTTTCCTGCTGTTAGAAGTCTAAATGTGATGTGACTTGAGAAATGACAGGTGTGTTTGTCAAGGATGTGCCTGTCACTTCAAATCAGCAGGCGGGGCCTTCTCACCACACATTTTTTCTCTTCTTGGTCATGCACATGTTAAGAGGCTTGAAAGAGTGTGAAGCATGCATCCCTTGTTGATGTCCCATTGCGTCCCAATAGGCGATTCAGTGTCATTGGAAACGTGCGCACAGGTGACTCATACTGTGAAGAATAAAAATGATGATGTGGGCGTGTATCCATCTGAAGTCCATTAGCAGCAACAAAAGTGAAAATCAGCATTTGACGTACGTTGCGAAGGACGCAGAATAAAATGATGCTGATTATTGCCGCAGAATAAGTCAAGTGAGAATCACTGCTCGTCTTGCTTGGTCGCACGCTTTGTCAAACGCGTTTCAATTACAGCTTTTAACTTGAGGCACTCTCACATCCCCGTGAAGTCATTTTAATGGTTTTGCTGCAATTGTTTGTTATGCCAGACAGATCTGCTCAGGAGAATGGGGAGGAAAGGCGTCGAATGGAATTTAATAAGATGCAAGCTGGTGAGCACAGAGCGGCTCTTTATTTTTCTCTTGAACATCCATCCGTTTTCTTTCTGTCTAGTCCTCATTTGGGTTTGAGTCGACGTTATCTGAGATGTGGGCAGAAGCATAGTTGAAAGACTAAGTTTCATCATTAAAACGTTTGAATAATGTGCAATGTCTTTTTTTAAAAATATGTAGTTTTGTTTATATCATACTTTGTTTAGTGGGCCTGTATTTGGTATGATTGTATTCATAGTCAGTTGTTGAGCGTGTTTCCCTAAAACCTAAGTTAGTTAGAGTGAATAGATACTTTATTTCAAAAGTAATTCAGTTACACCACGCTGATTAATTCACGTATGGAGGACGTATGGAGTTACAAATGTTCACTTTAACTCACATGTGAGCTTACATTCCATAACAGCCAGCCCCTTAAAAATGCTCTAAAGTAGTCACTATCTAAGGGAGATATGTGAAAAGGTGTACACCAACCTATGGAAGTAGTTAACCCTTTTCATATTTCTTGGCTTGTAGAATCTTGAGAGCTTGAAAACACTTAGCTGATACACTCCATTCCGATTTTGTCTCTGGGCTTCAAACCACTAAAATATTTCCATTTCTGGGTACAAAGACATTTTTTGGGGGGGATGTGAGGAGGGAACCGGAGTGCCCGGAGGAAACCCACGCAAGCACGGGGAGAACATACAAACTCCGCACAGTAAGTCCGGTAGCTGGATTTGAACCCACACACCACACACGCGCTAACCACTGCGCCGCCTTACTATCTTGCGGAATAGAAATATAAAATTCAGCACACCTTTACCATAAATTATGTGCCCTTTACTCCTTTGATATTGTTGTTCCTGTATAAGCCACATGTAAGTTAAGAAATGTGTATTTATTTTACATAATATGAGGTTCACCTAGAGGCAGCTGAGATAATTGTCTCCTGCGGTATCGCAAGCCTGATTGGGCAGAGAGCAGCCAATGATCTTCTGGGCTGTGTTGATGAGTGATGTGACTGTCAATCAAGAAGAAAGTGGTCACAAAAACATGTTTTCTGACCAAACAGTGAACGAATCTGAGCCTCCTCCACATGACTTCATGTAGAAGACCGACTTTTTTATCTTGAGGCACTGTGTAGCAGTGTGCCACCAGGAAAAATAATTAGGAAATTCCATTCACATTTGTTGCACCGTAGCTATTTATAAAACTGGAAGGGAAATTGCAATGAAAAAGCACATTGAGGGCGAGTCTGTCCAACACAGAGTTGACTGCCCCGCCTTTCTTCACTGTGTGTGTCCCGTACATGCATTTCATTGACAGATGCAGCAATCTGGTTTCAATCGGACCACTGTGTCCCACTTTCCTCCTCTTTGATTTACACAACTTCATCTCCATTCTGCCTCGGTCCGAGCAGGTGCAGGACTGCGGGGCTGCAGCCCAAAGGCCATAGAATCCCAAACAAGAGAGGCAAGCCGAAACGCATGCAGAATAACAATGCCTCCATTTTTCACACTGACATAATCCCCATGTTTTATTTGTTCTCTTGTAATTCATTTTATATCTTGGGCTTATGTTCCTTGGCGTTGGTTCAATCCCAGCCCCGGGACATGGCGCTCTAGCAGGCCTATATGCGTGCCTTGCTCCGGTTAACGCCTATTAGTTCCTTTGTAAGTGTGACTAAACTGGCACGTCTCAGCCAGGAGATGGGCTGGCTTTGACTGACAGCCCGTGTCTGGATCTCGTACTTTGAGTCTTGCGAAGACTTGTCAAACATGCGCTTTGTCGATGCGTCCGTCAGTGGGCCAGCAATTGCAGGGGTCACGCCGCTCTGCACAGATGACCACATGACTCTCGGTGACTTCCACATTGGATTGGAATTTCAGTGTCAAGCTGCAATACTTTCCACTCGTTGCTTTCTTAAGGATTTGTGAAAATGAAACCTTTGCACTTGTTACAATTGGAATGGTGGAAAAAACGTTATTTCATAACCTTTTTCTGTGACGTGTACTAGGAAGATGCCAATACCGGATTTTCCAGACTATATCGTGCACCTAAAAACAGCAAATTGGCTGGAAATTTAAACGAGCAACCTGCAATCCGGTGAACCTTATGTATGGATAAAATAAGAATTGCATACTAGTAAATGACTATACTGGACTGTCTCAGAAAATTAGAATATTGTGATAAAGTTCTTTATTTTCTGTAATGCAATTAAAAAAACAAAAATGTCATACATTCTGGATTCATTACACATCAACTGAACTATTTCAAGCCTTTTATTATTTGAATATTGCTGAATTTGGCTTACAGCTTAAGAAAACTCAAAAATCCTATCTCAAAATATTAGAATATCATGAAAAAGTATACAAGTAGGCTATTCACCTAATCACCTGAATCATCTAATTAACTCGAAACACCTTGCGAGAGTTCCCTGAGCCTTAAAAACACTCAGCTTGGTTCAGTAAACTAAATCACAAGTATGGGGAAGACTGCTGATCTGTCTGCTGTCCAGAGGACCATCATTGATACCCTCCTGATGGAGGGTAAGACACAAAAAGAAATTTCTCAAAGAGCAGGCTGTTCACAGAGTGCAGTTTCAAAGCATATCCACAAAAAGTCTGTTGGAAGGGAAAAATGTGGCCGGAAACGCTGCACAACCAAGAGAGATGACCGCAGCCTTAACAAAATTGTGAAGAAGAGCCGCTTCCAGAATTTGGGGGAGCTTCAAAGACAGTGGGCTGAAGCTGGAGTCCAGGTATCAAAAGCCACAGTTCACAGACGTGTCCGGGAAATGGGCTACAATAGCCGTATTCCCATGGTCAAGCCACTTCTGAACTCAAGACAACGGAAGAAGCGTCTGACTTGGGCTATGGAGAAGAAGCATTGGACAGTTGCAGAGTGGTCCAAAGTCCTCTTTTCAGACGAAAGCAAGTTTTGCATTTCATTTGGAAGTCAAGGCGCCAGAGTCTGGAGAAAGGCTGGAGAGGAGCATTATCCAAGTTGCTTGAAATCCAGTGTGAAGTTCCCACAGTCAGCAATGGTTTGGGGAGCCATGTCAGCTGCTGGTGTTGGTCCACTGTGTTTCATCAAGTCCAGAGTAAATGCAACTGTGTACCAAGAGATTTTAGAGCACTACATGCTTCCATCTGCTGAAAAGTTCTATGGAGATGAGGATTTCATTTTCCAGCATGATCTGGCACCTGGCCACAGTGCCAAAACCACCAGTAACTGTTGCACTGACCATGGCATCACTGTCCTTGATTGGCCTGCTAATTCCGCTGACCTGAACCCCATTGAGAATTTGTGGGGTATAGTTAAGAAGAAGATGAAAGACACCAGACCTACAAATGCAAATGAGCTGAAGGCCGCTATCGAAGCATCCTGGGCATCAATAACACCTCAGCAATGCCACAGGCTGATTGCCTCCATGCCACGCCGGATTGATGCAGTAATCCGTGCAAAAGGATTCCCAACCAAGTACTGAGTGCATCAATGGACATTTTCAAATGTTTGATTTAGTTTTGCTGTTATAAAATTATTTTTTTACTTGGTCTGAGGAAGTATTCTAATATTTTGAGATAGGATTTTTGAGTTTTTTTCAGCTGTAAGCCAAAATCAGCAATATTCAAATAATAAAAGGCTTGAAATAGTTCAGTTGATGTGTAATGAATCCAGAATGTATGACATTTTTTTTTAATTGCATTACAGAAAATAAAGAACTTTATCACAATATTCTAATTTTCTGAGACAGTCCAGTAGTTGTGCAATTTGTCCAACACAATTGCATAACGATGGTGGCAATGGGGATCAAACCCAGATGGGGTTTTGGGGTTTTTAAGGGTTATTGTTCTATCTTCGTTATTCATTATCCATTATCCGTTATTGGTCAGTTCATTATACGCTACAAAGCCTAGGAGCCGGGACACTTACTCTCAGAATTGGGGTTTTTAAGGGTTATTGTTCTATCTTCGTTATTCATTATCCATTATCCGTTATCGGTCAGTTCATAATACGCAACAAAGCCTAGGAGTCGGGACACTTACTCTCAGCCAAAAGGCCAAGCTAAGGTCCTAGCCCTAAAGCCTTGCTGCGAATTTCATTAGTAGTTCGTGCTAATAGCACTGAATTCCAATCACCATGCCATTATGGACATAGATGGACTAAGAAAAGGTATTGAGTCTTATTTTATCATCACAATATTTTTAGTGATGGTACCAGATACGAATCTGAAAGAATGGAGGAAACAGAAAGTGATGAAAAATCAGTATAAAAGTTTGTTTAACTTTTTCTCAGCTCAAAGTAAGCATTTTGACAAACGTTGAATATGTGCGGCCATCCATCCATCCATTATCTGCACTGCTTGTCCTCAGCAGGGTCGCGGGGGTGCTGGAGCCTATCCCAGCTATCTTTGGGCAGTAGGCAGGGGACACCCTGAACTGGTTGCCAGCCAGTCGCCGGGCACACAGGGTCGGACAATTTGCTCGCTCATTCACACCTACGGACAATTTGCACCGGCCAACAATCCTGACATGCATGTTTTTGGAATGTGGGAGGAACCGTAGTGCCCGGAGGAAACTCACGCAGGCACGGGGAGAACATGCAAACTCCACACAGGATGTTCAATCTCATGACCTCAGAACAGTGCCGCACACGCGCTAACCACTGCACCTGCCTTATGTGCAGCCAGGATTAGAATAATTTATTGTCAATGCAATCTATACCTTCATCAATTTTAATTAATTAATCAAATTAATTTAAGTAATTTAAAATGCATTTAATTTATTTCCCCTAAAGTCTGGTTCATCATCGGATACACCAAAGAATAGTTTCCTTCTCGTGCTTTTTTGTGTTTATCTTTTAGGAAGACTTTCTGATTTCTCCATTCGCTAACATGGTACCGTGACCAACAATAGATAGTGTTGATGTAATAAAGCCCTGATGTCTTTTTAAGTGTTGTTTGCATTGTCGTTATCTGGTGGATAGGACATGTTCAAATTAGGATACCCCACAATAAAAATAACATGAAAGGCCATCATCAAAAACAAAGAAAAATAAAATGATAAAAATATCCATCTACCAAAAACTGATCCAATAACGTCTGCTTTTGCCAGCGTGAGGCAGACACCATAACGCGCGATAGCCCGACTTGTTGACACTTTTCCGAGTGATTCCTTTCCACAAATTTCCAGACTACAAGGAATTTTGCTGAAATGTCTTTAATTCGGGCTGATGGAATGAAGGCCACGTCCTCCTCCCTGCCATCTTTCCGGAACCCCTCCTACTATTCGTCTCTGAAATCTGAACTGGGACAAAGACCATGCTGGGATACACGCATGCGCATTGGGTTGCCAAGCAGATTTGAAGTGATAGCCAGTTTATTTACTCTGGGAGCAGCGGATAGCAGCGCATACTGTACTGTATTTTCTAGTTTGTATCCTAAAACGCCTTTGTATGTACAGTAGAGTCGCAATATTTTCCAGTTCACGTACTTCATAACTTCAAACTTTGTAAGTAGAGACATTCGTGAGTAGAGGTACCACTGTAGTGATAGTATAAGCAAGCTGACAGCAAGTTGAGCGTGCCAGTGTTTTTTTTTCCTCATAGCATTGACCTTAGAAATAATTGAATTAAGTTGTCTTTGTTGTCATTGATAACAATATATTTGACAATGTTTGCAACTGGATTGGACATGACACTCCAAGATAAAAAAAAAAGTAATAATGACTTAAAAGCAAAAAAAATTAGAAAATTAAAGTAGAAAAAAAATAATGTACCCATCTATTTATGATAAAAGTAGATAAAACATTTTTTTTTTTCAGTGATATGATTTATACACTGCTTTTTTGCTCTGCCAATCAAATGATAAATAAGATGTAGCATTTATTAATAAATTTGAGTTTGCCTTACAAAAACCGAACCTCACCGCACTTCACTGAATTCCTTTCAAGAAAAAAAGCATAGAACTGAGCCAGCTTTCCAATACCACTGCTTTATAAGGAGCCCATGATAGAGTGAGGATGCATGTTGCCGGCCAGGCCAAGTCTAAACCAAGAGATCCCAGCTTGAATATTGTTTTCACAACTGTGCAAGCTAATTAGTTTTAATTTTTCATTTGTGCTCCGAGGGTTGTGGGAGACTGTGATTAGTGATTCATTACTTCTCATTACCTGACCTGTCAAAGTGTTTCCTTTTCTTATTGCGGCTGATTAGGCGAACGTGGCCCGTCTATATCGGCGAGGCTGAGGAAGACCTCAAGCGTGATCGGCGGAGGTGCTTCTGATAAGAGGCTTGTGACGGGCCCAAATAATGTACTCAACTCATTGAACATGTCATTATTGAGGAACTTACATCTTTAAACAATGTTAGCACGTACTGATTTTTGCAATCTAGAGATGGAATAAGAGCTTGCTCTGTCCACTCCACGCATCGGCCCGGTATTGCAGTACCTCCGGGAACGGTGCACTCGCAATGATCGCAGCAAGGCTTAAAGTCTAGGACCTTAGCTTGGCCTTTTGGCTGAGAGTAAGAGTCCCGACTCCTAGGCTTTGTAGCGTATTATGAACTGACTACTACGCGAGAGAAAACACAACTGAGTGCTGCGTCGCATAAAATATGAGCTCTACTGTATATTTTAGCAACCATACCGTGGATAACAATGCCAGATTGCAAAACAGATGTGTAAAGTGTTGTTTTTTTGTGTTGTCAGTGGTGGTTGCTTTCGTAAAATTGCATTCCCAGCGACTTTTTCGGCTGTCATCGCATTGTTTTGTATTTAGAGGGCATGCGTTGTGGAAATGGGCAGCCCGTAGTTTTCCTTGGTGCCCCGCACAATTGAGGAATTCAATGACCCAGTGCCAAAATTGTCGAACATGTTTGATACTCGGCATCCTTGGCTTCGTGCTTTTTCCTTCCAAATTGTGCCACTGAACACAATGCAATTTGCCATTGCCTTTTGACACGGTTGACAACAGCCGTGCACGGGGCTTAAAGTGCTGTTGAATCTACAGTGTTAGCTTACTGTTCTTGTTAGAATTGATAAATGGATGGAAATTTCATTAGGAATAGGCTTTAGCGGTTTTTGAAGGGTGCTTTGCCTTATCATTGGGATGCTATCTCATGATGTCATGATTGTTAGCAAACATGAAACTGATCAAATCTTTTATTGAAAAACAAGTTGACTTATAATAAAGGTTCCATGACATAAGAAATGAATGATAACATGGCAGGACGACGACAGAGCAGCCAGGTTTAACAATGGTGAGACATAAAGCAAAACATTTCTCACTATGATTTGTAATTAATCCTCAGTATTAATTAAAGGCTGTTGCTTTAAGGGATGGTCTGCCTAATGAGAAGATTTGACAGGATGACACAAGCATTCTTGTAGAGAAAAAATAATCTGAGTTCTAACAGACCTATTGGAGCTTTGCTAAACTCTGTGCCCTTGCCAATACTCACCAAACCTGCCCTTCCTGGCGTGGTTCAGAAAATGTATTGACAGTCATGACAGGCACCCGATTAGCCAGTCACCTGGAGGCCCAGATCTTGTCACCTGTCAGGTAGACAGATGACGGGTGACTGAGCAGCAAAGAGGGAACAAAAGATGAGCAAAATGATGGCATTATTTTGGCATCGATGGGATGGGCTCCAGTGTTTCCCATAGAATTTTGTGAGACCACCGTGGCTGAACAGTGCACGCACCCACGGACGAAAATGTTGCACATTTAAATTTAAATGCATCGATCGGATGTATTTTTAGAGCAAATTTAAGAAGCTAGATCTATGATGAATGTGTGCCCTTGTAAACTATTGAATTATTAGTATTAGAGCTACGATAGGCAATGACACAATGACAGCAAAGAAAATACACACACAAAGCATGGTATCAAGTCAGGAGTTAAATGGAAAAAAATCTGGTCGTCATCTAATTAGACGAAAAATAACTCGTGTCGTTCCAATGCTGCTGCTGTACTATTTTAATGTATAATATTGAGAAAATGGACCACTTTAACAATGAGTTTAACATGTAATTAAAGGCAATACTCATATCTATGATTTGTTATATGACTGTATTTGATATGAGTTTTTGTGATTGCTGGATGCTGTTTTTTTCTCTGATGCTTTAAGTAGTTATTATTAGGTGCAAATTATGAGCTACAGTTAGTGCCTGTCTCCACTAAAGAGTTTTCCTGCCCTTAGCGATTTTTTCGGAATTCTTGCAATAGCAGCGCGCCGTGGTGTTGGTCGGATTTTTTGCACAGAAGTTTGGGTTCTGAACCTTTTTTTCTGGAAGCCGAGAGTTGAAAAATGTTAGACTTCGCGAAAAACCTGGTGGTCGTCAATGTCACATTTTACCCAGCATGTAATCACAGTGCAGAGCGTGACAAACACAGCAACAGGAGAGTGCGCGCTTTAGCACGGGGGTATGTGATGATTTTTATCATTAGAAATCCAAATGTTATTATGATTGACTTCACACCTACATCACAGTTTACAGATCCCTTAACCACCTGGGTCATCCGGGCACCGCTGAGGATGCATTTCTGGACAGCTTTCTCCACCACTTACGGGTTCTGGCCTGCATTTGGGTCATGGCAAAGTTGGCAAAAGTCAATTTCTTGTTGTTGTCGGCCCTGTTAATGTTTTTGTCATCCTCTTCTCCTGCCCTTTTGGACTCTGCCCCTGAGAATAATCTTGGCCACTCCTAATGATCTTGTGACATGATCATACAACTGCGTTTTTTGTCTGTGCACAGTTGACAACAGTTCTTCGTAGGGTCTAATCCTCTGATGGTGTTGCACACTGTTTTGTTTGTGACATGGGCTTTGTAGCTGATGCTTAGAAGGTTTTTCCTTCCCAGCTTTACTCCATATCGCACAAGTGTAGATGAAAATGGAAGAAACCAGTGCTTGCATGAGTCTCATTTTTCTGGTTCAGACCCATTTTCTGGTATGACAGCTCCAAGATATTTAAATTTGGTGATAGGTTCAAGCTCTTGGTGTGTGTATTTCCATCCCATAATGGGTTGAAACACCACACGACTGGCCAGATCTATGAGTTTCCTGTTTTTTTCCTGCCAGTCCGGCAATGTCTTCAGCAAAACAGAGGTTAATGAAGAAATGTGCAAACAGTACCTTTTTGTTGGTCTAGGGCAGGGGTCAGCAACCTATGGCACACGTGCCAGCAGTGGCACACGAGGGGTAAACCAGTGGCACGCGAGCGCACGGTAAAGTAATAATGTTTTTTTTTTATGTGCATTTTTACTAAGATTTAGACATTTTCATTGCCTGCTTTCATTGTTTAGCGGCTTTACAGTGAGAGTGTGTCTGCGCGGTGCCTCGCAGAGGAGGAGAGATCTGTTTTAACACAGAAACACCGGCGCGCGATAAATGAGCGAATCACGACAGCCGAATCATGACGGCTCCTCGAGTGGAAAAATATTGTTCTTTCCAGCCAGCGTAGACAGACGAATGGGGCTTTGTGCAAAAATGACCTGGCTGTTTGTGCATTATGTCTCGAGAGCGTTGTACCTCGCACGTCAAGTGTTAAACGTCATTACGAGACGAAATATGAACATGAATTCAAGGACGAGTCTGAAAAGGCGAATACATTAAAACGCGCTGTGTCCATGTGTAAATCCGACTCCCCTTCAAAATCCTCCCCCCCTCGCGTGAACGCGCATTCTGCTGCGCTCCGACAAAAGCGATCGCATTCTATATAATAAGTTAATTAAAACAATAAAGCAAGCTAATTAAAACAATTAAGCGATCGTAGTCTATATAACGCATTTATTAAACAATAAAGCGCGATCGTATTCTACAAAACGCGGATGCAAAAGTCACCAACACCGGAGACGAATCAATGTACGCTATGATATCCACAATCACAACTAATTGTACACAAATAGCCTTTATTTGATGTACTATAATAGCTATATGTAATGTATTTTATTGTGAATGAAACCGTGGTTGCATTGGATCCGCAGTGTAAAACAAATCGGTTTTTTTTTTTTTTTTTTTTTTTTTTTTTCATTTAAAATTGGACTTTCCTGCCTATACTGTTTGCAAAGTAACACGCACTTTAAACCTAATGTTTTTTGGCTTTAGGATCCAACTACAGAGGAATACCTCTACTTTGTGATGTGTTACTGAATAGGTGTTTGACAAATGTAGTTCGTTTTATTACTACTATCATTATTAATAATAGTAATATTATGAGAAACGTTCTGAAGCTCTTCAAAAATCAGTGTGCTGACATATTTATCTCACAGAAGGTTACCCTAGAAGTCACAAGTCTATATCTCAAACACAGTCAATATTAGCAAGGGAGTCAGATTTTGACAGGTAAAATGCCTGCCAACCCCCCCTGCAAACTCCTGAATAAAAAGTAGTTTCTGAAATAAGATTTTATTGATGAATGATATGGTAGCTGTCCATATCACTTATTTTTCGATTGTAGTTCATTGTTGATGAAGAATGGTTGAAGTCATGGATGGCAACAGGCCTTTCCACAGTTGCTCACATTCATTTTTTAGTTTGTCGATGAAAAAGAATAGTGGAAGATAAAATTGGTCAGTTATACGATTTCAATGTATATCCATGTTGTATATTTGGACTCGTGTAAAATGACAGCTCTGTTGGATATAAAATAATCATTGTGCAAGTCATTAATCTTGGTGTGGCACACTGATTTACAACGAAATTTGAAAGTGACACTCCACACCGAAAAGGTTGCTGACCCCTGGTCTAGGCTTCAGTCAGGATTCTCTCCAGGAATATGTAGGAAAATCTTGGAGAGAGACTGTCTTACACAGACTGTGGTTTAAAACCACACTCTAAATGTACCATTGATCAGTACCTTACTGCTCACATTGATGTGGTTGTCACTGGTCTGAACTAGTTTCTGGCCCATGTTATACTCCTGCATGGTAGCCCACAAGCTGGCTTGCCCTACTCTGTCAAACACCTCGAAATCCACAAAGACGTGATCGAGATTTCTCTGGAGTTGTTGAAACTTATCGCGTAGGCTGTGCGAATTAAAAATCTGTTCCCTCCCTGAAACCTGCCTGTTTATTATCTAAGTGTTTTCAGCCTGTGGTTTTAATCTGTTGAATAGGACCTTTAGAATAACGTTATCATATTATTGGTGGCTCTGTGGTTGGAGCATAATTGGAGGTTTTCTTTCTTTGGTTGCATAATTACTAGTCATTTTATCCAAGCATATAGTTTTTGATAAAACAGTTTTATGAGAGTCTGGGAGGACCAATTAAACTTCGGCGGGCTGCCAGAATCTAGCTACAGTATGGGAAACACTGGGCTCAACTGAGAAATTGTTTCTGAGGCACTCCATCACAGAAAGTGGGCGATGTTGATGCCCAGCTAGAGAAAGTTTGATTGGATCAGGGACTGAGTTGTCTCTTAAGAGAAGGGGCACTCTTAAGAAAGGAAGCTTGAAAGGAGGACAGTAAACATATGTCTCAGGCGGGCAGACCGAGTGGGTAAGCTTTGACGGACAAGTCTCACGCATGCTGACAGCGCCGTCAATAGCCCCGGGATGGCCGTGGTGATTGACAGAAAGCAGGTGGCACTTGAATGGAGTTGTCAGGACGACTGTCACTCAAACTCACGTCACCGTGGATTCAAGGTTTTGTGCGAACTAGCGCATCGCTGCCCAAGGTGATCTCTGGGCACAGGCGGGATGTCGGCACGGCAGGCGGCAGCCGCAAACGCCCGAAACTCAGAACGAAGCAATCACGCTGGGGATTTTTTAAAATTCGGATACAGGAATGCCTATGCCTTCCGCAATCTTGATTCTTCTTAATGGCGCATTGTTCCGCCTCCATGGAGTAAAGCACAGCAGTTAATGGTCAATAATTATATGTGGGTAGCCTTCCTCCCTTGAGTGGAATCCGCAACAAATGGAAGCTCTGATGTGCAACATTCTACTTCATTACATCTGCTGCCACCAAAGCCCAAACATCTGCCACCAAATCCTGACAGATAGACAAGACTTGTGGACTGGAAGGGAAATTGAGTGATATTTGAAAAAGGAAAAAAAAGATGTTTACTGGATGAAAGGACAAATGTTTTGGATTTTCTGACTACATTCTCTAAACCCGATGATTACTAAGTTGATAGCTGATGATTGGTGCAAAATAGGGCTGCAACAACAAATCGCTAAAATCCAATGCAACGAATGTAATCGTTGATTCGTTGATTCGTTGTTTCGCTGTTTCGCGTGATTTTTGAGCCACCCAGCATGGTAATACAATGCAAATAAGAATTCATTGAATTTCATTGTGACATGTGACGTGTGACATGTTTTAAGATGATGGCGGCGCGCACGGACGCAGCGGCTCACAGTTCTTCAGCTAATTTTCTGTTATACCATTCTCTTGTCTTTTTTGCATTCTTTTCTGGACACAATTGTGGCCAGTAATACCTATAGTCGGGAGGAACTTAAACAATTGGGTCTGCGTCTGAATTTCAACTTTTGGGCAGTTTTTATACCACCTTTGATATCCCGCAAGAGATACAAAGGGTTCCGGGATCTCCGTGGGTGACCAACCCACCTACGAAGCGGCGGCTGTCGCTCGGGCAAATGTGCTAAGCTAAGGGCGCTACATCGGCGAAAACGGCAGTGAAGGACACGAAGATCATGGAATTGTGCCTAATACCACCAATATTTCTTCATCGATCTTTCCTGTCAACCGACGCCTGAGACTAAACACGCCCGAACAGCGACGTCTTGTGACGATATCTACAAAGACTTCGGCATGTTCAAAGATTCAGCAAAGCTAATATTCTCAACTGTTGTCTGACCTAGTATCCTATGCAGACGAAATAATAATTATTGGGGACTTTAACATTCACATGAACTCCCCCACTCAGTTCACTTACTGTTGCGTGTTGGTCTCTATTTGATACATTCTTTGTGAGTCGGCAAATCAACTGGTTGATTTGCCGACTCACAAAGATGGAAACACGCTAGACTTGGTTCTGACTCGAGGAGTTTCAACCTCAAACGTGACGGTGTTACTGTGTACTACCATTATTCCTGATCATTATTTAGTCACATTTGAGGTGCTGGCTAAATGTAGTATTAGAAAAACTGAAAGATTTAGCGGACGCAATTTAAGCACTGGCATAGTTTCTGAGCCCTCTGATCTTCTTTCAGGAGTAGTTGCGTCGTTTCCTTTATATATGACTCACTCATGAATGAGTTTAATGCTACCCTGGCTAGTTTCCTGGATTCAGTAGCGCCCATACAGCTTAAATCACGACTTAAGACGCACGCCTTGGTTTACTGATGAAACTAGATCGCTTAAACAAGAATGCAGGAAATCTGAATGAAAATGCTGTGCTACCAAGCTTGAGGTTTTCCGTCAAACCTGGTGTGACAACTTGTTAAAGTATAAAGCAGCCCTTGCCTCTGCAAAATCAGCCTATTTTTTGGCACAAAAGAGTAACCCCAAAATACTTTTCAACACTATAGCATCGCTAACGAGGCAACAGATTATTCCAGATAGTTCTACCCATTCAGCCCATGATTTTATGGTCTTCTTTGATGAGAAGATTCAATGAATACGGGAAGAAATTTCTAAAGACAATGTTAATACATCCCTTACTAAAGGTCTGAAATCTCTAGATGCACAACATGGTTGCTGTCCAAGGACTTTTTCCCGATTTAGTGATCTGACACTTGATCATCTTAAACAGATGGTGAATCCGGCCAAACGGACTACTTACCTTGCTGATTAATGGTCTTCCTGGGGTCCTTGGACCTTCAGTTCTAAATATTATAAACATATCACTCTCCTCTGGTGTAGTTCCAGCGGCTTTTAAGTCCGCTGTTATTAAACATACACTGAAATGACCCAACCTTTATCCTGAAAGCTTTTATAATTATAGACCTGTGTCAAACCTACTGTTTCTTTCTAAAGTACTTGAAAAAGTTGTGGCAGAGCAGCTGAATTATTTTATATCCGAGAACAATCTTTTTTAATCTATGCAATCAGGATTCAGGGCTAACCACTCTACTGAGACAGCCCTGATTAAGGTAACCAATGATCTTCTACTGGCAATGGACTCCAGCACTTCAACACTCTTGCTGCTGCTGGACCTTAGTGCTGTTACACTGTGGACCATAACATCTTACTAGAACGGTTGGAAAAATGGATTGGTCTCTCAGGAACCGTCCTCTTATTGTTCAGATCCTACCACTCAGATAGGACGCACTGTGTTAAATTTGGTGAAATGACATCTGAGCCCTTTAGTGTTGCCTCTGGTGTTCCGCAGGGTTCAGTACTTGGCCCCATACTTTTAAGCATTTATATGCTTCCATTAGGTGATATTATTCGCAAGTATGATATCAGTTTCCATTGCTACGCAACTATATCTTCCGATGGAGGAATCTGCCACACTAAATTGTGGAAATTTGGCGGCCTGCCTCACTGAGATAAAAGAGTGGGTGTCATTCAACTTCTTGCGCCTTAACGCTGAAAAGACCGAAATGATATTTATTGGTCCATCTAAATGCTGTGACTTGTTGTTCTCAAAATCAGCTCTGAACATTGACAAATGTAATATCACCCGGAGTGGCTCAGTCAAAAATGTAGGTGTCATATTTGACCCCAATCTGTCCTTTCAAACACACTTGAAAAATACTACCAGAACAGCTTTCTTCCATCTTGGCAAAACACTGCTAAAATTCGTCCTATGCTGTCTCAGTCGGATGCGGAGATTATAATTCACGCGTTTGTTACTTCCCGTCTCGATTACTGTAATGCACCACTCTCCGGTCTCCCAAAGTCAAAAATCAAGAGCCTTCAGTTGGTACAAAATGCTGCAGCGAGGCTTTTAACTAAGACAAGAAAGTTTAATCACATAATCCCGATTTTAGCTATCCTGCATTGGCTCCCTGTTATCCTAAAATGTGATTTTAAGGTTCTGTTGGTATTATGATACAAAATTATGCATGGACTTGCTCCCTCATATCTTTCAGATTTAATTTCCCACTATGTTCCGTTCCGGAGCCTTCGCTCTAAAAACCCTGGTCTACTACTGATCCCAAGAGCCAAGAAGAGATTCGCAGGTTCGACAGCGTTCTCCATCCGGCCCCCGGTGCAGTGGAAATGTTTAAATCTAAGCTTAAAACACACTTTCACTCCATAGCATGTGAATAATCTATATTTGATGTTGATAATATGTGTATTACTTGCCCTCATATAGATTTTAGATGAGGGGATGGTGTCATAATAGTCTGTAATAATAGTTTGCAATAGTCTTTGATCTGTGCAGCCCTTTGAGACTCTTTGTGATTAAGGGCTAAACGAATAAACATGACTTGACTTGACTTGACTAGTACAAAATTGATACAGCAAAATGGCGACCTGAGACCATATTTTGTTGTTGATCTTGCGACAAACTTGTAACAGCTCTTTGGTCCCGTTTTCAAAATAAGTATCCTAATTATTTCCATGTGTACCGCATAAATGTGTATGTATTTTTGTTTATTGTTAAGCTATTTGACAAACACTTGGACTATTTATTGTTTTGTATTATTGAATATTTTGTTGTCTTGTGCACTATTTTTCTAATAAAAAAAACTATAATAATTGAATAGAGGGGAGAAAACTAAAAATATTTTTTTACATCAAATTTATCGATTAATCGAAAAAAAATTATCGACTGATTTATCGATTATCAATATAAATCGTTAGTTGCAGCCCCAATGCAACCTAGTGGTAAGATCGTGCCTAAAAATACAGCTCAACCCAGGCCCACCGGTATTAAAGCCCGACCCAGCCCAAACCCAACAAATAACTTTATTTGCAAAACCGAGCTCAAAGCATACCCACAATTTAACATTTTATTTGTGAGGACTTGGGAGAAGGAGGGTTAATATATGATTAAAAAATAAAGCCTGTCTTTTGTAGGGAAATCTAATTGAAGCAAGACTGAATAAACAATGATATATTTTAGATTTCAATGTCTGCTGAGTTTAAATAATCGACAATTTTACATCTTTGAAAGATTTTATGGGATAGGCCCGAAACCACAGCAGCAGTATGCTCTTGAGAATGTAGCGGGGCAGGGAGAGAGAAGCACGACTCGAAATTCGTGTCGGACTCAGGATTAAAATCTTAATTCTGATGCAAACACAAGATATGTTTTTAGTAACTTGACAAAATCACCAGGACTTACTGCTATTGTTGCACTTTCACATCACAGTGAACTTTATTATCATCATTATTATATGCAACCTCATTGCTACAGATAAATACATACTGTGATTCTTCAAGAAACACTGGAATGTACATCAACGCCTGCTGTTAAATGATATAAACCACCCCCCCCCACACACACACACACACATTGAACAGAGAAATGAACACTTGATTAATACTTCGTGTACGGACGTCCAAATGCATTGTGATGGAGTAAAACAAGAAAGTGCATAATAGCCTCCTTTCAGTTTAACAGCAATGGCCATCACTGACTGTATGCATCAAAGGTTTCCATGACAACAACATCAAGACCTGCAGAGCGACTCGATGTTGATTGGTTCCCTAACCGATGCCCGGGTGTCTTCGGTGCGACTTGGTGGCGATTTGGACGTCCGTTGCGACAAATGTGAGCGGCGGAGACGGCGGTCAGGGTACAAGCTGTTGTCGAAGGGTTTTCGGTGGACGCAGATCACGTGTGTCTTCAGGTTGCCCTTCTGGGAGGCACTGTATGGGCAGTACTTGCACGGGAATGGCTTTCCAGCTAGCAGGGGGGAAAGAAGAAGCAGATTTAGAAAATCAATTCTTAAAAAAGTAGTTTATATTGGTCATAACGTACGTGAGAATACACCAGTGGTGGGTCGTTAGGGCCTGCAAGGCCTTCTCTTTTGCCCTAAAATGTATCTGAATCGTGATGTAATTATATTTTATTTATGAATACTTTTATTTTCAAACATTTAATCCAGGCATGACCAAAGTCCTGCATACAGCCAGTTACGGCCCGTGCTTAAATTTTTACTTTCATTAAATTAATAACATGGGACCTGCCAGTAATGTTGACCGCAGTAAAAAATACATTTGTACCAAAAAAATATTATCATAATTTCACCAAATGATGTCAATAACTCTTGCCCTTGGATTTCTGTAAGGATTTTAGCCCAGCCCAATTCACAATTATTTCTACAGGCCTTGATGTATAATATCAATGTCAATAAAGCTGTTGGTTTAGCCTAAAAGATTTAAAGTTGGTGACATCAATGCCTTCTTGCAGGCGAATAGGAAATGTCAGCTAGGAAGCAGCATTTCACCAAAGTCTACAATCTCATCTCATCTCATTAGCTGCACCGCTTATCCTCAGTAGGGTCACGGGGGTGCTGGAGCCCATCCCAGTAATCATCGGGCAGTGGGCAGGGGACACCCTGAACTGGTTGCCAGCCACTCGTAGGGCACACAGGGACAGACAACTCGCTCACTTATTCACACCTAGGGACAATTTGGACCGGCCAATCCACCTGAAATGCATGTCTTTGGAATGTGGGAGGAAACCGGAGTGCCCGAAGGAAACCCACGCAAGCACGGGGAGAACATACAAACTCTGCACAGGAAGTCCGGTAGCTGGATTTGAACCCACACAGGAGGTTCCCGAGACCTTAGAACTGTGCCGCACACGCGCTAAGCACTGCGCCGCCGTGAGTCTACAATCTATTATACTAAATTATGGCATTTACATTTTTCACTCTATAGAGAACTGTTAAATTGCATAGCTCGTTCTTGCTAACCTAGGCACCTCTTTGAAGACTGTATCATAACAATGAAAAACGAGGAGTCGCATAGTCCTTATTGGGGAAATCAAATTTGGGTGTTCGAAAAAGGCTAATTCATACTTTACTTTGGCCATTTTCTTTAGAGGTTGTGAAAGAGTTGTAAATGTTTGACTTCTCATTCCATATTTGATTTCAGCTCTGGTTTGGATCTCATCTCATCTCATCTCATCAGCCGTACCGCTTATCCTCATTAGGGTCGCGGGGGGGCTGGAGCCCATCCCAGCCATCTCCGGGCAGTGGGCAGGGGACACCCTGAACTGGTTGCCAGCCAATCGCAGGGCACACAGGGACAGACAACTCATTCGCTCATTCACACCTAGGGACAATTTGGACCGGCCAATTCACCTGAAATGCATGTTTTTGGAACGTGTGAGGAAACCGGAGTGCCCGGAGGAAACCCACGCAAGCACGGGGAGAACATACAAACTCCACACAGGATGTCCGGAGCTGGATTTGAACCCACGACAGGTTCCCATGACATGAACTGTGCTGCACAAGCGCTAACCACTGCCCCGCCGTGCTGCCCTCTGGTTTGGATACACATCAAAAAATTGTACACATTTTTGTTTAAAACTTAATTCGCTAACCAACGTGTCAATCGTCATTTGATTCCGTGACTACTGGCTGAAGATATTTGGAGCTACAGGAAGCGATGTCCCTTTTAACAAACAGGCTTGTATAGGCTGCTGCGGGCTGTGGACTGTGACAAAAAACCCTGCTATTGCAGAAATTGTCAATCTAAAGGTCAGAGGCTAACTGGGAATAATTTTAAGAGTCTGTTTATTTTTTAAAGGGGAGTTTTGGAACAAAACGAGCCAGTTAGAAGAAGGAATGGCAAACGAAGCAGATATGCCTTTAGGCAGATTTCTATTTATCGGTCAGCGTTATCATGTGTTTTGGAGTACATTATTCAGAACAGCAACAAATTATGAAACATAACAATAATCTTTACATTTATTATGTAAAACACATTCCCCCTGCAAATAATAGGAAACATGAAATAAAGTATTTAAAGATGTATGAAAAAAAATCGAATACTATACCATTTTAACATTTTATTCTCAACAAATTTTAAGTCGACAACGACACAGTGGTTTGCGCGTGTCCGGCACAGTTCTGAGGTCATGAGATTGAACCTCCTGTGTGGAGTTTGCAGATTCTCCCCGTGCTTGCGTGGGTTTCCTACTCTTGTTTCCTCCCACATTCAAAAAACATGCATGTTAAGTCAATTGGCCAGCCCAAATTGTCCCTAGGTGTGAATGAGTGATTAAATTGTCTGTCCCTGTGTACCCTGTGACTGGCTGGCAACCAATTCAGGGTGTTCCCTGCCCAATGCCCGAAGATGGCTAGGGTGGGCTCAAGGACCCCCGCGACCATATATCTATATATTTATATACATACATACCCTCCCCAATCCATTGTCACTCATTTCCTGCAGCAATGAATACAAAAACACAAACCCTCTCACACAAATAGACACAAACACAACCACACACTAGTGTTGAGTTGAGGAATGACAGACGACTGCAGCTGAGAGGGGGAAGGAATGTCAAAACTTCCTGTCTGACCCGTGCAACTTAATTCCACCAGCTCCTCTTGATGCGGTTTGCTTTAACCACACAAACAACGTATTACAGTTAATGGCTTCCATGCCTTTGTCTGACATTCACATAGGAAAAACATCAGCCTGAAGGCATCGTCGTGATTATCAAAAATATCCGCTCCTTTACCTTTGCGCTTTGACGGACACATGTCTTTACTCAGGAGCTCATGAAATGACTGTCGTTTCCTGTCTGTCACAGTGTGTTTCTCAGTGATTCACAGTTACAGTAAACTGTTATGTGCTGACGTCATTTGACATCACTTCCCAAAATCCAAGGCACGTCTCCAGTCTTTTTTCACATCCTCATCTCCTCCTCCCCTCACCCTTTGTCCTCCATTTTACCGTATTTTACGGACTATTCAGTGCACCCAAAAAACCCCCAAATTGGCCAGAAATTTGAACATGCGCCTTAGAAACCCTTACATTTGTTTATAAACATTGTGACGCAGGGTTCAGCTTGGAGGTAAATGGTAAAATGGTGAATGGTCTGAATTTATATAGCGCTCTTCAAGTCAATGAAGGCCTCCCAAAGCGTTTTACAATGTGCTTCACACTTACCCATTCACACACAAACACACACACTCACACACCAATAGTGGCCATACAGCCATGCAAGCCGCCGACCAGCTTATTGGGGGCATTAGGGATTCAGTGTCTTGCCCAATGACACTTTGACATTTAACACGGAGGAGCCGGGAATCGAACCTGCGATCTCTTGATCCCAAGACGAGCGCTCTACCTCCTGAGCTAATGCCGCGAGGTAAAAAGCTAGAGCGAGACGACAAGTAAACAAGCGTACATGCTAAATATTTAGCTTTGTATCATGGATGGCTTCGACGTTAGTTTTAGTATCTTACGTCAAAGCCGAAGTTGGAAGCAAAGCAAGACTTGTGCTGGTCTGAAGAGTGAGGAAAAGAAAGCTGTCATTGCCACCAGTTGTTGTCATGGGGTGTGTGCAGCTCCTTTTGTTGCGCGTGCAAATAAGTGAAATTCTTAGGTGCGCTCAAAAACTCTTTCTTTTTCATCTTTTTGGGGGTTGGTTAGCATTTGAAATGTATTTGAGAGTGTCCATTTCTTACCTTCCCCGTGTTTATCCTACAATTAAAGAAAACCACGGACATGCCGATTATATCAAGGCTACCTCAAATTAGACACCCAACTCTGAAGATGTTTAGATTCTGTTTCCACTTTCTGACTTTATTTTCCAAAATATGCTGCAGATGAAGGTATAGACATGTTGACGTTGTTAAATTTGTCTTCATTACATTGCAGGCTTTTTATTTGACTCTCGTGGCTTTTGTTTAGATACACTTGTAATGGAAATATTTACATATTGTTTATACTGTTGAACTTTAAAATTGTAGATATTTACTAAAAATTAAGCTTTTTCAGTGCCTCAAATATTTGTTCTCTTTATTTGGTAAATAAACCATCTCAATGGGAGGGCACAATCATTCAACCATCATGACATTTTCAAGCCAAATGTCTACTACCAT
Organism: Urocampus carinirostris; assembly: GCF_059441175.1. Taxonomy (NCBI): domain Eukaryota; kingdom Metazoa; phylum Chordata; class Actinopteri; order Syngnathiformes; family Syngnathidae; genus Urocampus; species Urocampus carinirostris. The sequence goes on from NC_142355.1 coordinate 41,195,857, forward strand.
ATATTAACGTAGATCATATCACTAATAAAATTCCAGTATAACCAACATCTACTGAATATAAAAAAATTATCAGGAAGAAAATGCTTTTGAGGGAGGGCCTTATAATATGGTGCGCCTTATCGTGCAAGAAATACGGTAGTGTCTGTTACGCTTGTCCTTAGAGCCGGACAGCTGCGGGAAACTAAACACAGAGCCATCATCTACATAGAAATGTGTTTTGGGGGGAAATTTGGGAAAACTCACAGAAGGTGTGTGCAATAAAAGGTAATGCTCCATCTGTTAGTGTATAATAACCTGATGGCCGATAAAGGACACTAACTCACACACAAGCTCGTCAAAAACAGGATGAGAACTGACACGTGCGAATATCATCAGAGGTTTTGTGTGTAAGTGTGTAAAAATGGGAGCGCAGGGGCGTGTAAATAGCCCTGGTTGAGCTCACTTTTTAAACATCAGTTACAGCAAAACAGACTATAAGCCGTTTTGAAATTATAAAGTTTAATTGTTTCAAGTCCAAATAGCCCGAGTAAAATTAAAGGAGCTGTATAGAATACAATACTTTGTTACTCTCTGCTGCCATCTCCTGGCTTAAAGTCTTGATTGCAGCCTGGGTCAGATCATTTGTAGGTGCATTTCATGGTCAGGGCTGCACATAAAGATACAGTGTGTATTATTTAGTGCCTCCTAGGGGTGAAAATGTTATTGATTAGGAAAAGAACATTGAAAACATCAAAATAAAAAATACATGAACTATAATATATTTGCCTTGTGTTTAAACACTAATACAGTACTGCAGTTTCAAGGCATTTCGATGAATTTTACTGTATATTGCAGACTATACGTCACACTTTTTTTTCATAGTCTGGTCTGGGTTGCGACTTATACTCCAGCGAGACGATGTGAAATAAGTATGTCAATGTGTTTTTTGTATAATATGTGAAATTATTAACACATTATAATATAAGTTTTTTTTTTTAAAGAAATACCGGTACTGTTATGTGATTAAGGGCTATACAAATAAACATGACTTGACTTGACTAGATGACTTCACGTGTTATTTTACCACTAAACTGCAAGAGGGTTCTCTAGGCCTGTGTTATTAATTTCAACCTTGCCCTGTTCATAGCGGAAAAAAGGAAGTGATGTAGCTTATTGTATTGGAGGAGTTGTTTACCAGTAAAACTGACACAGAGGAGGAATATTTCATTTTCATATTTGGAGTGAAGCTGATAGTTTGGTAAGCATGTTCTCTGTCTGAGTAACTCTTAATATGTTACGTTGTTACTGACATGCGTGTCTAGGATATGCACGTATGTGTATCGTTATTATACCATATTCTCTATTTAGTTGCTTTTTTTTTTTAATTGCCTTTCAAGATAAGGTTTTTGCTGTTAGATCATATCAAATAAATGTCCCCCCAAATTGTGACTTATACCCCGAGTGCGACGTATACATGTTTTTTCCTTCATAATTATGCATTTTTTGGCTTGTGCGACTTATACTCCAGAGAGACTTATAGTAGACAAGGTTTCCCGGCAAACTGGTTGAAAATTACAGTCATAAGTAACAGAAATCACACAAAACTTACTTTGTCTTGATTCTAAAAATATAATGCCGCCTTGATAAATTCCGATTAACCCGAGTCAAACGGGTCTTTGGACTACATGGGGCTCAGCTTGTCCCTGGGTGCTGCTGTCCCTCCTCTCTTTACCTAAGCAACTGCTCCCACTGGAGGAGAGGGTAGGTCCAGGAGAGGGCAACCTCCAAATAAGTTCCATTAATCACAGGCCAGAGTCTAATGTAACTAATATTTTACAATTAGAGGAGACAGCAGTGGGCTTAGAGCCATCCATCTCTCCCCCTGCATGATCCTCTGTTCTTAGGTTGCCTTTTGCTGTCCATGAACACACACAGTGTGTGCAATGCTACAGCTTTACCGTACACATGCACGGCTGCAAATAGATTGGAGGGGTAATGAGGAAGGAGGGACTGTAAGGTGCTGACAGAAAGAAAAATGATATGCCAATATTAGGGGAGGAAAAGAGCAACGATTGCTGATTTTGTAGAATATTTTGGCGTGTATTACGAGGGAAATTACAAGTTTTTGCAAGTGGTAACACACACCACACTACCGGATTTTCTCTCGTCACTACAATATATTTAACACTGAATTTCACAATGAAATACTAAAGAACTCGAGATTAGATCATTCTTGTGAACAGGAGGAATCGGACAAGGCCGGCTGGGCAAGTCAATTTAGAGAGAAAAATGTTGCGTTTTGGTCGTTCTAGGTCATTGTAGTTTATATTCTCTTTTTGCTTCGTAAAACTCCTTTTTGGTTGCACGACACAATAAACCAGGGGTCGGCGACCTTTTTGACCCAAATAGCCATTATGGCTAAATATATTGATTTTTTGGGGAGGGAGAAAGACATGCCATATACTTTAAGACAAAATTCAGCTCTCCAGACAAAATCTATTTTTTTCACCGCATTTTATTTCATTGTGGGATGTGAGATGATTTGATAAAATTGATGAAATGATAATAATACCAGAGTTTCTATACCACTTTGAACTTGTCTCCCTCCCACGTTTACTAAAGATTGTTATGGGTCATTTTGACCTTCATTTTTTCTCAAAGATAATGCTTTCAAAACAAGGTACAGATAAAATGTCACAAAAACTGCAAACAAAAAGTTTATGGATGTGTTTCCTTTTAGCACAGTGCGCGCCTTGATATAAAGAGGAATGTCCTATGTGTGCAGAGATCCGGCCACCTCTACCGCTCACCTAATGAAATCCACCCACTCCTACTAGTCAACGAGTCAAATTGCTATGTGTGCTGGGCTGGCGTCTCAGTCTGTTCTTTGGGTTTTTACTTTACTTATTAAGCTCCCATATGAAGGATTCCTTTGAAAAGTACAGCCAAAACGGGGTATGTTGTTGTGAATCGAAACTGTTAACTGTAGTAAAGCCTATCAATTTTGAAACGCTTTAAAAATATGGTCGGCATTTTATCTCAGAGCCATAGGTTCCTGACCCCTGCAATAAACCAACATCTATTGGTCACATGTATAATGTCACTTTAATTTTTTCAAAATGTTCATGTGATGGCAGTAAGGCAGGGGGTCAAGATCCTTGTTTACTCATTGAGTCATTAAAGCAAAATATTTTGGATTTTTTTCAGCAAACTTGCTCTCATGACAAAAGCTAATTCTTCACAGCTAATTTTTTTTCGCTTTCTGACGTTTGATGATTTGATGAAATCTATGAAACAATAATAATGTTGGAGCCTGTATCCCATTTAAACAAATAGACCACATAAAATGTGTATCTCTCCTGCAATTCCTTATTATGTTGAGTGTCATTTTTGTCCAAAATAATCCTTTCAAAACAAGCTCTGAGCGGAGTTTGGTAAAAATGTCACACAATACTGCAAACAAGAAGCATATGGATGTATTTAGGGGGGTGCACTTTGTGTGCAGAGATCCGCCTAGCTCCCATATAAAAGCCAAACGGGGTCTATTGAGTGTAAACTGCACTTAACATTTTGCCTTATATATTTGGAACAAACAAACAACCTTCTACATTATTTTGGCTTCGTTTGCAGTAATCCCTTGCTAAATTGTGGTTTTCATATTGCCCTCTTTCTGCCTCTGTCCACCTTTGTGTCAAATAAGTTGTGAGCTGAGTTCTATACGCATATAAATCAGCTTAGCAAACCTACATTACGTATGCACAAATCATTTTCAATTTTAAGTTTCTCTAAAAACATTCAAGTCAACAAAACCGTTTGGAACGACAAAAGCAGCAAAAGGCAGAGGAAAATACTTTCTACCGGCAACCAAACAAACTTGCTTCTGGAGCCGCATGTGTTTTTTTCAAAAATGTTTAATCATGTAAATTATGGTTTCTGTAGAAAACAAATACAAACACATTCTCAACATTATGCAACGAATATAGGCGGAAACAGAATGTGTTTCCTTCCTTTTAAGACCTTTATAAGGTTGATGTTGTTGTTTTTTTTTTTTTTCGCGGCTTCAGATTTTTTTTTTTCGGTCCAATATAGCCTTTTCAACATTTTGCTGGCCCCTGCCTAAGTAGTTTTCCTTAATGTTCACATATTGGCAACAAAATATGGGAAATAGAAAGATTATTTTTAAAATGTGTCCATTTATCACAAAAAATCAAGTATCCTACTTTGATTTGTTAAGCAAATTATTGGGCCTGTGAATTAGGTTTATTCTTAGGTATCACGGCACCTTTTTAGAATGCAACCACTGCAAAAACGATAGATTACTGTACAATCGAATTGGGAAGTCCCTGAGAAAATTACAATGGCCCTAATTTTATCTCCGAGCCAGATTTATTCATGAAAAGGGAAATATCTGGCTTGCGAGCCATACGTTTCCGACCCCTGCAGTAGGGTTACGTTGGCATTAGTACTGATACGCATGGATTGTGAAATCATAAATATAAATTGATTATCAGGAGCTGCCTCAGCACCAAGTACACATTTCTGCTGGTGTGTGTGTGGATGCGAGTGTGTCTGAGCTAATGACCATGATGACAGCGGCGGGGCCGACGGGGGCCGACAGAGGCCGACGGGGGCCAGAGGAGCTGAATGGTGACGGATGACACAGTGCTGAGCTCTGATGGCATAAAGACAGTGAGTGATGACTGCACATCTTTCCCAACGCTCCACCCTTCATTTTCTCAATGAGGAGAGGCACCACACAAAAGAGGGCCGCCTTGCCCTTTCGCTGCCCTCGGACGACATCTGCTCATGGAGAAGACCGTGCGGCCGCTTATTCCTCTTTCGCCTCGCTGTCGCTCCATCCATCTCCATCTACTGCCATCTTTCTCGCTCCTTTTGCTCTTGCTCCCTCCACAGAGTGAACACGGAGGTCAAACAATGAGATAATGACTCATCCCTTTCACGCAGGGAGCCTTTTCTTTCGCTGCATTCTTCATCATTTCTGTATAGATCTTCTCATGTTCACCGGGAGTGCTCCAGACTCATCAGTTCATTTGTCATCTGCCCCAAAGTTGTCCAAGGGCATCGAGTTATCAAAACACTTTTCCCCTATTGAGCCTTTCAAATGTGATTGCACGGATTCGTTGGAGTCAGTGCGTTTCTGGAGGGTAAATGCTGCTATCTAGTGGGCAAATGAAAGCATCGCATTTACAATGGGCTTTCCAAACAAGGGAGGGTTTTGTGTGCCTTGAGGGACTAATGCGCATGCAGACAGGTTCAAACAGAGGTCACCATCTGGCCAATTACCAGTGTTGGCACATCGGAGCCGACCGGAGCTGTCAGTGCAAACGCATCACTCCTTGTCCAAAGTGCCCAGCAATATGTCAGCATGCCACTCGACTTGCCTTCCAGTGCGGGAGGGATGGGGGCAAACCAGAGACGGCCCCGTTGACAAAGCCACCTGGTCAATTCTGCAGACAGGACAGTCTGCTGGGCCACCTGCTCGCCTTCACTTTTGGAGGACGCGCCACCCGCTCTCAATGTCACTCATGTTTTAATGTCCAATTTGACTGACATCAAATAATCACAGCCGAGAAATCCGCTTTGAGACACAAAATCAAAGAGAAAAATATTGAAGCTTCTCCGACCGAGCACCAAATGTCTTTTGGACAAGGACGTAAACTTAGCACGGGCAAAGGTGACAAGTCACCACCAATTCATAGTTTCCCGAATGTCAACAGTTGGCCGTATTGGATGCGTCCACCAGACGGGATTTGTTGTTGTCACACAGAGGCGTTACCAGGGTTGGAGGGGGGACAGTGGCCCCCAGAGGACACACTCTGTCCACCCAAAGGAAAGTGGATTTAGCACTGATGGCAGTCTGGGCAGCGCACATGCTATCTTAGTCATACAATATTGTGTATGTCAGCGGACACTAGCGTGGACTCTCCTGGGCCCTACCGCACACAGAGTGTGCGTCATACCCCACGGGGTAGCCCCGCTCGACATATACCTTTGTCGTAACGATGGCTGAATAAAATGCGGCTCTTCAGATTTTTTTGTTGCTTCACTGTGATGTAATATTATCAATAAAATTACTTAAAGTTGGAGGAAAATACAGCAGAAAATAAAAAAAGATAATAATGAAAAATGGGACAAAAGAGGAAAAAGACAAATGGAAAGAGAGAAGAAAAGAAGAACAAAATAAAGCAATACAAATTTGCAAAAAGCTAGGGAAAAAAGCATTATTATGCATGAAATGAATTACTATTTCCTGAAATATTTTGTTCTACTTAATCAAAATTGCATTTATTTTTTCATAATCCATATTTAAAAATTTAAACTTTGAACCCTATTATGCTAAGCAACTTTAAAGTAAAGCAACTGGAATTCAGGCTTAACACAATAAAATGTAAATTAAAAATATTGCCTTCAGTGCAACACAGAATAAACTACAAAATAGAACAATAAACTTTTTAGAAGCTAATTATGAAACACATTCCTGAAAATCAAAGGAATCATATATTAAAATAAAAAAAGATAAAATAACAAAACATTTGGCCTTTTAAATACTCAACAAATGTAAAGTCAAATGCAGATTGACCAACACAAGCGGGAAAAAAGTGTCTTGAATGGCGCCATTTCTGGCCAATGTAAGCTCCAAAGAAAGCCGCGAGTGTCCCTGAGAGTGTGGCCGAAAAGAGTACACCCTTAACTGGTAAGTGGAGGGCAGAGATAAACTCCGAATAAACGCAATGCGAGCCCCCGGGATTGCCCGGACATGCTAAAATGCCATGCTGATGATAGTGCATTGTTTGCCAGTTGAAACCGGTCCAAGAGATTGCCTTATTTGAATCCAAACCATTACACCACATGCTTTTCTCTAGCACGTGGGTTTGAAACCAGCAGCTCGGGGGGCAATTCCTGCCCTCAGGAGGCTTGTTTGAGGCCCTTGCCTTGATATGAAAGTTAACAGTGGTTTATTATTTGACAACTACAATTTGCTGAATTGTGTAGTGTAGTGCAACAAAAATGAGTGCTACAAAGCGCAAAGGGGAAAAAAACTAAAGACTCAAAGTGACCACGAAAAACCTTAATAATTTATTTATTAATATATTTTTTTTAAAATGGGAAACAAGTAGACAAAAATAAAAAAGAGAGAAAAAAGTAAATGGAAGAGAAGGTAAAACAATAACATATAAATAAATAAATGAAAAGTAAGAAAAAAGGAAAGGAGAAAAAAGAAATAAGTAAGAAAAAAAGAGGTTTTTGTTTTTTTGGGGGGAAGACTCCCTTTAGATAAGCCTCTTGTTGTGTTTAATAAATACAAATCTGTTGACTAATTAAAGAATACACATTTATAATATATAAAGTATGTATTTTTGCTTATTATTTAAATCAATAGTGTTGATAGGAGGGACAAAAAATACAGCCTTTGAGTGCAGCTCGTGTAGATTACGGATTTATTAATGATTGATTGATGAACATACTGTATATTGTTTTGGGGTTTTATTTTAGACCTTATTTGGTATAGAATTATTTGGAAAGCTTTTGAAGAACAATTTGGCCCAACTTCACCTTGACCCTGACTCTAGCAGCCCCCAACTAAACTGAGTTTGAGACCCCTGCTCTAGAATGTATGGGTCTTTTTTGTACATCAGTGCACATATGTTGCCATATGTTAGCACGTAACAGCCAAAATAATTAAATTTGCTTCATGATCATTCACAGGATTTACCCCTACAGAGTGCACATTGCAAAGAGGTTTAAAAAAGAATTTCTGGGGAGCACTGCCCCTATGGGTTTAAAATATTTATGAAATCTATTGTGTTTGGAATATTTGACCATGAGAAATTTAAATCAAAGCCAAAAGTAACATTTGTTGTGATTTGTATTATCCTTTTATTTATTTTGAGCTACATTTTACAATCAATTTAATATCTGCACCGCCTATCCTCAGCTTATCCTCAACCAAAAGCCGATTAAAAATAATAATATTTGTAAACATTTTGGTATTTTCATGTAACTTGTGTTTTCTCCTCTGGAATGTTTATTAATTTTTTTCTGTTTTTATTTTGTCATGCGGTCCTTTATAATGTTATACAACGTTGCAATGCAATTTCTGTATGGAAAAGAATATGCGTTCTGTTTTTTAAAAAATAAATTCATTTTTAAAAAATAAATTCATTTTTTTTTAAAAACAGCCAAACTAGAGCTTCAATCGGCATATTTCCAATCACAATAACAATGTGGTAAACTTACACCTATCCAGCAAGGCCGCTTCTGCCCAGGTAGCCCAGTTGTTGTTCGATTGATTAGGTACTTTCGATGTCAAGAAATTATTGTTTTGTCTCCACCAATTTCATGTGATCACTTAAAAAAACTCGGTGGCCTTGGGGGTAGGGCGCCCGCTCCAAGGTCGCTGGTTCAAGCCTCGGCCGGGTCATACCTAAGACTTACAACATTGGTACCCATTGCCTCCCTGCTTGGCGCTCGGCATTAGGGGTTGGAATTGGGGGATTTGTTACCTAATGACTCCCAACACATCAGTTGGGTTGAGCAAGGGGGCTGGGAATCCCCTCCTCTGTATCGATCTGCCCGAAAGAGTCAGGAATGTGTTCTTGACTCTAGCCACCTCACACTAGGGGGATATGGCTCCGATATATACATAACTTAAAAAAATGCAGCACAGCAATAATTCATTCACATACTCTGTTGAAGCACTCTGTCCACTCCACGCATTGGCCCGGTATTGCAGTACCTCCGGGAACGGTGCATTCGCAATGATCGCAGCAAGGCTTAAAGTCTAGGACCTTAGCTTGGCCTTTTGGCTGAGAGTAAGTGTCCCGGCTCCTAGGCTTTGTAGCGTATTATGAACTGACCGTTAACGGATAATGGATAATGAATAACGAAGATAGATCAATAACCCTTAAAAACCCCCAAACCCCATATGACAGTGAAAGAGAGTGAATGACTAAATGTGGGTGACTCCTGCACCGACACTACCGGTTTACACGTTAGACTACTGCAGGGGCGTCCAACAGAGGTGCCCCTAAGGACAGCTGAGGAGCCCACTGAGCTGTTCTAAAAATAACTCACTAGTGCTAAGTAATTGTGATTTTCTCATAAAATGTTGTTTTTTGGTTGATTTATCAATTTGAATAGTAAACTGGTAATACGATTGTGATAATATAGTAATAACATGATAAATTGCTCCTTTAAAAGAATAATCCAGTTCAAGGGCTCTATGAAGAAAAAAAATACATTCCAGTATTGTTTATTTTTTTCATGCAATTAATTAAGCGAATAGAATGAGAATCTATTGATTACTGCATTAAACAAATGTATTTATTCATCTTTTTATTGATTTGTTTTCCAGGAAATACAACAAACTAAATTCCAATTCATGGGTTTTTTAAAGCAAAAAAATTAGATTTTTATTTTTTAATAGCTATCCGGCTACTTTTTTAGCTTTGTAGCTAGCTGTATTCCAACCTTTTATGCTTTCATCTTCAAGCTAAATTTTGGCATCCTTTCTAGCTAGTTTACTCTTTTAGCTAGTGATTTAGCTTCCTTTTAGTTTTTTACCTGTTTATTTTTCTAGCTAACTATCAAGCTACTTTCAAGCTAGCAAGCCTTCTATCTAAGTTGCTATTTTGGAAATTCATATCAAACTGGAAAGAGGCTCTCTTATGTCCCGTTTCATCTGCAGGGACGAAAGCATGACCAACTTAGATGTTTGGGCATTTGGGTTGGTTATCGTCCCAAAAATTTGGTGTGGTTTTTTTTTTGCTATTTTTTCCCTTTTTATTTTCTTTGTTATTGTACGTATTTGTCTGGCTGTCGATCACCCCTCTTCAGGGATAGACAGACAGACAGACAGACAGACAGACAGACAGACAGACAGACAGACAGACAGACAGACAGACAGACAGACAGACAGACAGACAGACAGACAGACAGACAGACAGACAGATAGATAGATAGATAGATAGATAGATAGATAGATAGATAGATAGATAGATAGATAGATAGATAGATAGATAGATAGATAGATAGATAGATAGATAGATAGATAGATAGATAGATAGATAGATAGATGAGAGATAGATAGATAGATAGATAGATAGATAGATAGATAGATAGATAGATAGATAGATAGATAGATAGATAGATAGATAGATAGATAGATAGATAGATAGATAGATAGATAGATAGATAGATAGATAGATAGATAGATAGATAGATAGATAGATAGATAGATAGATAGATAGATAGATAGATAGATAGATAGATAGATAGATAGATAGATAGATAGATAGATAGATAGAAACTGGGTGCCCTTTGCGCTAATTATTAACAAAAAGTAGCTCTCAGCTTAAAAGTTACCAGGGTTGGGACTAGTATTTTAGTATGCAGCTACTTTATTTTAAAGTTAGACAAAGTCTTTGAGAGTGAATTAACTGCTCCAACAATCGCATTAGATTTCAGTTTTCGTAAAAGTTTGCCACCTAAAACCGTTTTGGTTTTAAGTGAGCCAGGCTGGAAAGTACTGTTCTGTGGGAATCTTATCTCTACAAGCAAACTCCGGTCAAAAACTTCATCGCGGTGTTTCGTATTTGCTCAGAAGATTTCAAATTATTTGACTACTCCTTCCTTTTGAAGTAAAGGAAATAGTTACTTTACCTGGTAACTCGTTACTTTTACTACAGAGGGATTCAGTTACTAACTCAGTTACGTTTTGCAAGAAGTAGTGAGTAACTATAACTAAATATCTTTTTTTTAAAGTAACGTGCCCAACACTGCCTTTTATACCTACATGACATATAAGTTTCAATTGTGATGGTGCATACCTGTCAACCTGTACGGCTTTGCCGTACAAAGTAGGTTT